>NW_024080702.1:4198705-4248298 GCF_003009895.1 Hyaena hyaena | reverse complement strand
GGTTTCCAATGTCTTCGGATCTTTTCTGTGTGATGTATGGGCGCGAGTGCAAGTACGGAGCTCCTTACTTCTCCGCCATCTTGCCCTCTCCCCTAAACTTCTACTTTTCTTTTCTCAGATCCTGTTACAATGGTAACTAATTTATGTTACCATAAATACCAACAAAATGAGTGATACCTTTCTTTTTTTTTTTTCTCAGCTTCTCCCTTATAGTCTCATTATTCAGATGTCGAAGTATCACCAGAACTCTCTTGTACAACTGGAGTTTTAATTTAAAACCTTTCTGTATAGATGTTCATGTTTTATGTCAAAACATTAAAGAGAGCCAGCTGGCCATGAGGTAAAAGGAGTTCAGATGGAGTGAAACCAATAGATTCGTACAAAATAATTCACCATATTTTTAATAGCATGGCCAAGGAGTAAAATTGAATTCATATAAAAAAGAAATCTTTTTTTTCTGTGACTTAGATAACTGGAATCATAGAGCAACTTAATTCCAAATGAAAAAACAGTATATATATATATGCATATATATATATATATACTGTTTCCTGATATCTATTACATGTATGTTACATGTACAAAATATTATATATATATAAGATATATTACATATTATATATTACATTATATATTATATGAATGGGCTATCCAGGTTCACACAGGTAGTTTGTATTGACTACTTACAATTCTGTTTGATTAATCTACCATTCATTCTCAACTCAATATAAGAAATAACTGAAACTCACACATTCCCAGGTCTTACCAAAAAAAATCAGTCTTTTTCATAATCCCAGGTTGAGAATGAGCAAATAAATAAAAAGCAAAACTATGGTAAATACACAAACTTGAGGCTTTGATTTAAATGTTCTCTTTGCATTCAGCAAAACAAAAGAATATTGTAATATAAGATACAATAAAATTCTTAGGGGCACTTGGGTGGCTCAGTTAGTTAAGGGTCTGCCTCTTGATTTTGGCTCAGGTCATGATCTCATGGTTTGGGAGTTCGAGCCCCACCCACAGCAGGCTCCACACTGACAGGAAAGAGCCTGCTTCGGATTCTCTCTCTCTCTCTGCCCCTCCTCTCCTTATTCTCTCTCTCTCTCTCTCTCAAAATAAATCAATAAAACTTTAAAAAAGAATTAAAGATAAAATATAGTAAAAATTTTAATTAACTTGGTGAGTGAACATTCTATTTTTCTCATGTGCTTCAAAGTCCTGTTGAAATGCCACCTCTTTTAAGGACTGTCTCCTGCACTCCCCTGGCCAAATAGTTCATTGCCTGTCCTTGGGCACCACGGCACCATGCCTATCCCTTTCATGACTCTCACCCACTATCTTAGCTCAACCTGTCTTCCCCCTGAGTGCATCTGACAGTCCTCTGGAACAGCGTATCATCTGCCTGTTTCCTCAGGGCTCAACCCAGTGCCTGAGTAGAGCGGCAACCCAGACAATACGGAAGTGATTAAAATTTGTTATCTCCTATATACCTTCTTCAATTATTTGCTTAATACATTTGTCATTCTTAGAAAACAGAAATGTGCCTGCCCTACCATTGGCCTGATGCTGGCACACAGTTTCAGATGAAGATCCTCCAGACAGATTTTAATAGCCTCAGATCAGTGGATCCATAGGTTAGACCTCTTACATCAGGTGAATCTTCTGTAAATCCAGGCAATAAGCACTTTCTCTCATCATAGAAACCCCTCTTTCCAGTGGGAGCAAAGAGCAAAGATCGGAAGTGAGATGATCTCAGTGTCAACCCAACTTTCCTACAACAAGAGTAGCACAAGGTAAAAGTCAGGGGGATATGGGTTAGCTCGTGACTTCTCCAGGGGTCAAAGTATAGACTTTATTCCATTAGCAGCTTTACCAAGTATAACTGCCAGACAGTAAACTGCAAAGATATGAACAGTGCAGGCTGATAAACATTGGCACACGTACACACTTGTGAAACCATCATCATGATCACAAGAAACATACTAATCACTCCCCAAAGTTTCCTTGAGCCTTGTGCATAGAGCCACAGATTTCCAACATGAAAATAAAACAAAAGAAACCTGCTTTCTAACTGTAGATCAGAACCAAAACCCAGATATTCTATCCGTAGGTAGTGATGCATTTGAACATACTTTGCTTTCTCATATTTTCAGATTTCATCCTTATCTGTTGTATGTTGTTCTTTATACAGAATTCTAGGGATGATCTAAATGGACTTTGTAGATGACCTTGCCCTAGGAAGAGCCGCTGAGGATTCCACAGCTCTGATACTATGTGTTGTAATCATACAACGTTCTGTAAAAATAATTCTATACTAAACATGGATGACAGAAAGATTTCTGGGAAAATGCCAAATATTTAAAATTGAAGATTACACTTCTAAAAGACTTTTTTTAAGGTTGATTTAATTTTGAGAGAGAGAGAGATAGAGCACAAACAGGGGAGGGGCAGAGAGGGACACACGAAATTGCAAGCAGGCTCCTGGCTCTGAGCTGTCAGCAAAGAGCCGGACACTGGATGACCTGTGAGATCAGGACCTGAGTTGAAGTGGGAACTGACTGAGCCACCCAGGTTCTCTGAAGATCACACTTTTAAATGACTCAATGGGACAAAGATAGAGCAGTTAAGAACATTAGAATATGACTGAATTTAAAGATATAAAAATATATATCAAAATCTGTGGTTAATGTTTTGCTTAAAGAAGTTTCAATACATTAAATGGTTACGTGAGGAAAGAAATAAATTCTCAAATTGATGATCTCAGCTTCCACCTTAAGAAATAAAAGGAAGAGCAAAGTCAACTCAAAGCAATCAGAAAAGATGAAATCATAAAATGAGAACAAAAATATATAAAAGTAGAAAGAGAAAAACCAATTGGCTTTTGGAAAAGATCAAATTGATAAGCCATTAGCCACACTGATCAACAGTAAGAGAGATAAGACCCACATGCCCAATCTCAGGAATGAAGGTGAGCCTAGTAATAAAGAACTCACAGACATTAAGAGCCTAGTAGAGAAATATTATGGAAATATTGTGCACATAATTTGGCAACTTATGAAATGGAAAAGAGTTTCTTGAAACACAGGTACTGCCAAATCTCACTGAAGAAGAACTAAATAATATGACTAGTGTCCTATCTATTAAAGACACTGAATTTGTAATTGAAACCTTTCCACCAATAAGCCCTTCCAACAATGAAAGTTCCAGATGGCTTTACTGGCAAATTTTATCATACACTGTTGGTTGCAAACTCAAGAGCTTCCCAGGGGGAATCTGAAAATGACATCCTGAGGTCAACAGGACACAGAAGACCAGGAGAGACTGAAGGAAGAGTCTGGACACTCCAGATGGGCAGGTTGGATAAACAAGGAGACTTTCTGAAGAGGCTTGTCTTAGGTACCCACAAGAGGAGATCTTTGCACCCATCCAAGGGAATCTTAAAAGTTTATAGAGAGGCTTTGATGGGATTCAGTCATGTACACCATACATCCATCAATCTCTCAAGACTTTGTCCTTGAAAATGGCTCTCCCTGTTGGAACGGAGTGGGGGAGGGAGAGGGCAAGTGATATATTCTAAGGGCAAGGGAGGGAGTAAGGAGTCTCTGCTTGCCTGTGTTCAGCTCCTGAGTCCACTGGCAATCATATCCTCTCGATGACCTCCTCCAACAACATTTAAGGAAGAAATAATACCAATTCTACACAAACTAATCAGAGTGGCCCAAAGTGTCAAACATTTTCAAAAACTGGATCGGTACTTGGTAACAAAGAGAGAGCCATAGGTTGTCATCAAGTCTTTTGTAATTAAGACTATCCATTGTCAAACATTTTAGGGTGCCTTCATTTGAACTGTGTATTTATAAATATATTTATACATTTTGACAACTATGATTTTAAATTCAGTGGTAGATTTATTGAAGGCTGTTCAATGCAATCATGATTATCCATTATGCAAGGAATTTTTTAGTTGTGCAACAAAATCAATTCCAAGTATATATCTGCTCTGCTGATTTCTTAATTTAGTAAGACCATTGCTTTTGCCATACAATGTGCTCCATCAAAATTGTTTATTTTTATCACTATAAAAATGTGTAGTTTATATCTTCCTTTCTAAAGTTTTGGAATGAATTTGCAGAGCACTCATATTAATGTCATGTTAATGTTCACCCTTCACAAAACGAACTTCAGAAAGATTTACTTTGATTCTACCAGTTGGATGGGAAAAACAAAGAAACAAAGAAACAGACCAGTATTGGAATGAACAAATATCATCTTTGAGACATCTAATGACAATTGTTTAAAACCATCATTTAACTGTCTGCAGAGATCTTCTGCTAATGTAGCCAGCGCATTAATGATTATCTTTTACTTTTCATGCTGCACAAAGAAACTTGGAGTGGAAAAATAAACAACTTAATTTAGAACAACAGACATTTCATTTACAGTAAAAGCCCTGTTCAACACTGTGATGATTAAAAACAACCATATATGTGAAATTGTTGTGTTCAGGAAGACTTAAAATTACTTCTAATGTTTTAAGTAGATGCTGAGGGAGATTGATGTGGGTTTTTTTGTTTGTTTGTTTTTAATGTGGTCAAGTGCTATTATGATTGACTCTCATTATGGAAGAAAAATACCATCAAATATTTTGTGAAAGTTTCGTATTTTTCCTCTACTTCATTGAGAAACATAAATGTGGCACTTGATTTTCTTTGCTAAACTTTTACCTCATTGCTCCTGAAAAAGTTTATTTAAATTAAATATAGTTACATTTAGGGGTGCCTGGGTGGCTCAGTCGGTTAAGTGGCCGACTTCGGCTCAGGTCATGATCTCACAATTTGTGCGTTCGAGCCCCACGTCGGGCTCTGTGCTGACAGCTAGCTCAGAGCCTGGAGCTTGTCTTTGGATTCTGGGTCTCCTTCTCTCTCTGACCCTTCCTTGCTCATGCTGTCTCTATCTCTCTCTCAAAAATAAATAAAACATTAAAAAATTTTTAAAAATAAATATAGTTATATTTAGACTCAGTCTATATATAGACTCTTCTCTATTCCAGGGATCAACAAACTTCCCTTGTAAAGGCAGGATATTTTAAGCTTTGCAGGTCACACGGTCTCTGTCACAGCTACTTAATTCTGCCTTTGCAGCACAAAAAGCAGCCAGAGAGTATATATAAAATGTTGATTATGGGAAAAACTTGAAATGAGCAGATAAATAAGTTCTGGAGAGCTAAAGCACAGCATAGTGATTATAGTTAACAATACTGTATTATAAACTTCAAAGTTGCTAAGAGACTAGATCTTACTTATTCTCACCATAAAAAAGAAATGATAATTAAGTGAAATGATAGAGGTGTTAGCCAAGCTACAGTGGCAATCATAGTGGGATATGAAAATGTATCGAACCAACTTAAACAATGTTGCATTCCAAATATATCACAATAAAATAATTTAAAAAGCGTGAGCTTGGAGGTGTTCCAAGAGAACTTTATTTATAGACACTGAAATGCTATCTATGTAATTATTGCATGTCATGAAATAGTGTTCTTCCTTCGGCTTTTGCAACCATTCGTAATGGTAAAGGCCATTCTTCATTGTTTAAATTTTTATTTAAGTTCCAGTTAAGTAACATACAGTGTAATATTAGTTCATGTGAATGTAGCGATTCAACACTTCCATACAACACCTGGTGCTCATCACAAGTGCACTTGGTAAAAGCCATTCTTAGTTTGCAGGTGGTACCAAAATTTTCAGGTCAGATTTGGCTTGTGGGGAGTAATTTGCTGATCCCTTCACTGTGCACTCTCTAGAACAGGGTTTTGTCTCCCTGAGTGTAATGTCCCAGATAAATCTGGATGGATGGTCCTGATAGTTACAGGTCAAAGTTGACAACATTGCACAGGAAAGATATTGCGAGCGAACAATGGGTTTTGGAAGCCTGGGATAATGCATTACGACAGAATCAGAGGCAGTCCTTAAGGATCCAGCAGTTTAGGGTCAGCAGGGGGGCCAAAAGAGGATGCTGCTACAAATCATGACAGTCCCATGTAGGGAGCAGGGGCAGAAAAAGATTATTCCCAGTAGATTTGTGGGTTCAGGACGTGGCTGAGTGGGAGCTGGCGCAGGTGAGATTGAGCAGAGCCATCTGAGATGTGCCTAGTGGTTGCCACTGCTAAGGAAATGGTTTATTTGACCTCTTCGTGTCTCTCAGAAATACCAAGGGGATTTTCATCTCAGCAACTGCTGCCCTGCATCCAATGGATACACACAGACATCTGTTTTTCTGGAAAGTTTCTCTAGTTCACTCCGTGGATTTTATTGCTCCTTCCTCTGGCCTATTTCTACACTCTATATAATTATGATCTCAGGCCTCCCGGGTGATTGTACTCATTTACTTCATGTCAATCTCTCCAGCTAGACTGAGCCCCTTGAAGCCATGGGCAGTCGTCTGTGCATCTCTGTCAACACCAGGCCCTGTGACAGTGCTTGACGCGGAGTTAAGGACTCCATAAATAATCTGTCGTGCAAAACCTAATGATCTCATGCATATGATTTTGCATTCTGCTTTTGTCACTCACTATTTTATTATAAGCATTTAATTTTGCTTTATTGTCTTTATGATTATAATTTCAATGGCCGCATAAAAGTCCATCAAGTTCATGTCATAATTTGGTATATTATCTCTGCTTTGTACATTGATGTTATCTTCACAGCTTTACTATTCATTAAGTATTTAATTAGATATTACTTTTTTCGTTTTTGAATTTTGAAAGTTTGAAATCATGATATGGATTACTCCTATCTTTTAAAAAAGTCTTATAATGGAATTTGACTACTTTTCCATAAAGACATTTTCTTGTCAACCAAAGAATTTAATATTTATATTTATAAGTAAAGATATGTGTATATGAACAAGTACTATATAATATATAGAATATGTACAAATATATATACAATGGTAAGTAAATACATAAGTTATAGGTAGGAATGCTTACTGAGGGATGATTAATGTATAGAGAATATTGAACTATGTATATAAGAGATGTTTACCATTTAAATTTGAAAAAAATATTGGGAAAAGAACGACCTTATAATGAAGTTGAAAAAGGTCTGAATCAGTCTTCCCAGTCTCTGCTAAGAAATACTTAGCATCAGAGATAGGAAAGAGACTGTCTCCAACCTAATCAGCTGTATGCGTCCAATCTCCTCTGATCTTGGAAACGAATAAGCAAGGTCAGGCCTGGTTAGTGCTTGGATGGGAGAGATAGGTAAGAGCCCATCAGCTTGGGAACACAGTCCTCAACAGTCACCCCCTGGAAGTCAAGGAGCCGGCTGAGGAACATATAATTTTCTTTCTTTTCTGATCCATTTAAACCAAATATAGTTGGCAAGAAGTTTAAATTGCTTGTATGTAACCATCAAATTTCAAAAATCATTTCCAGTAATTTATTTTTAAACCATGTTATTGAGGTATAATTTACATACAGTAAACCACATACATTGCATTGAAAGTGTACAATTGGATACGTTTTGACACGTGTGTATACATGTGAACCATTATCACAGTCAAAACTGTGAACAACCCTCTCACCCCCTAAAATGTCCTTATGTCTCCATATTCTCTCCTTCCATCCCCTCCCCACAGCCTTTCATAACCAGAGCTTCATTTTCCTGCTTTCGGTTACTATAGATTAGTTTGTTCTTTCTTGAATGTATATAAATGGAGTCTTATGGTATTTATTCTTTTTGACTGGCTTCCTGTGTGTCAGCAATGATAATAAACATGTTTACATATGTTACTATGTCACTTATTTTAAAGAGTGTCAAACTCTTTAGATGGAACATGACAAGAGACAGATTTGACATTCTGCTTTGAAAGTAAGAGTCTTACCTGAATTATCATCCTATTTTATGGTCCTCTTACACTCAGACTATGGAGATGGTCTCTGAGAACAGGAAGAAGTCTGACTATCTCTTGTGTGGGTAGTAGTTATCCAGAAAGCCTGTGTCCAGTCCTATACAGCATATTTGTGTTGGAGTAGACAGAGTGCTATCCAACAACTCATGAATTCTCGGTTTAAGAAATGTTACGCTAAAGAATAATCAGTCACGCTGAGTGGTTTTGATTTCCCACAAGCTTGGAAACGCAAACTGAAACATTGGTCCTAAGTACGTGTCAGCACACATTTATACAGTTCACCATTCAAGTGGTCCAGACTCTTCTTCTATTAATTATTTTCTTAATATCAATTTTGTTTTAAAAATCAAAAACTAGAACTTTTAAAACCTTGAGGTTATATTTGCATAACCAGGTTTCAGAAACATTGGCAGAGAAAAGACCATCCTGAATAACATCAAAATACAAAGGTTCAAGGCCTCGTTCTAAAGTTTCCTCCTGTGGGATCTCATCAGGTATTGCCGAATCCCAGTTGCCTCATTTGGTAAATGTGGATAATAGGAACCAATTCACAATTGTGGGGGTTGAGTAAAAACATGCATAAATATTAAGCAGAGCGCTCTATTGCCTTTGATGAGTGTGAGTCTAACCAAGTGTGAAATTAGAGGGGTTCTGGGCACTTAAATTTGAAAACAGTGGTAGAGGGCAGGGAAGCCAGATATAACATCTCACAGCATTTGAAGCTTGACCTCAGTAAGCCTGTTTCAGTCGATGCTTTTGACCTATTTTTGGCAAATCCACATCATTGTGAACTTAAAGACAAGAAGACTAAGCCACTGTTGATCAATGGCTAGCTAGTCTTGAGCAAACCATCCAGTCTTTCTCAATCTCAGTAGACTTATTTATAAATTGGTAATAATTGCACCTCTCACTGGCTTATTTTGAATAATAAATAGGATAATATATGTGAAGGTACTTTGTAAATGACCAAAGATACTGCTCAAAAATTGTCAAAGTGTGACTATCTCTCCAGTCCTAGAATGGTCAGCCTGGTGATTGGCTATATTCACATCCACCCTTTTGGAGCTGGGTACCTTTGTTTGAAACCCTTCATTGAGAAGGGTTTCCACAGCATTTGATTGACTACACTCAGTACTCACACGGGGCATCCTGACACATCACTTAATCTGAGCTCAGGCTGGAAACGGACATGAAGGAAAAGACTGGTTACTACCTGAGACACCCCAGAGCAGCTGTGGGACCACCAGGAAGGGTGTTGGCTGCAGATGACACCCCTTCCCGCCCCCCTTTGCTCAGTCCTCAGTGCCACAGCTGTCCCTAAGCAGAGGACCTTTTGTTCTCATGCAGCTGTCACAGCGCCGACACGCAGCATCACCTGAGTGAAACAAACTGATGTCAGAACTTCTCCACAAAGATTTGTAAGTCTGTCAACAACCATTATCTCTCATTACAAGTGCTGCAGCCATCCGAGGGCCTTCTTTCAATGTGTCACACTCTTGAAGTCATTTTCTGATGATCTTTTCTGCCAAATATTCTTTTGAAGGAAACAGCAGAGGTGACTGGCATGATCAGGCATGACTCCTTTCTTTAGTCTATTCCTGGAGCAGATTAATCAAATACGACTGAAGGAAAATCCTACACTAAGTCACCTAGTGTCATAGGCAGCAAAAACGCCTAGAATATCAAGATAGTTCTACAAACATGAAGTGGTGGAGAAGAAGTTATGTTTATTATCAAAGTGATAAGTAAAACAATACAAATTTTTAGTCATAAAAAGCACTTTATTTATTATTATTTAATAAATAATATTATTTTCGATAAATATCTTCCATGACTATAGAAGCAAATGTAGAGCCCTTGTCTGTTGGTGAGTAACAAACAGAACAGAAATAGTTCCCTTCCCTTGAAATTTTTATCCCAGCATGAAAAGCACTCATAAGTTGCAAATACACAACTGCACACATAAATGTAATGAAGGGATAATTTTGAGGGGGTCATGATCGCCCACCAAGTTTATTTAAAAATACATAAGAAGAGTCTTTACACAAGAAAATTAACCCCTCAACTTAGGCTAAATACAGATTTATGGTCAAATTCTAGCAGCAGAGTTTACAACTATGATTATTTTCTATGTTCTTACTTCTCTTCCTGTGGAAGCAATCTGTTCTGTTTTCTTCCAAGAGTCTGAGGAGAGCACACCATATTAAAGGTCCTGGAGATCTCTTGGCCAGAGACTATAAGATATGACTAGGCATTTAGTAGGAGCAAAAGATAGATATACCTAGATACACCCTGGACAGGGCTAGTATTTAAAGCTACTGTGTTTGTGTGTATAGAGGGAGGATAGGAGGAATTGGAGGAAATAGGATCAGATTCCCACAAATTCTTTACGATTTTGCCTTATGATATAGACAAATCCACCCACCTCTAGCACATGCAGCCATCCCACTGCTACCCAAACCACTGATGTGTCTCCAAATCACTGATGTGTTCCCAGGTAGAATAAGGATTCAAACCATGGTAGAGTATCAGATTTAGGCCAACTCTTGTTGTAGTGTTCCAGAAGAAAAATAAGTAGCAGTTCAAGGCATTCAGAAATGTCCAGGAATAGACGAGCACAGCAGTCCAGGAAAAATAATCAAGACTTCTCTTCCCTTTCTGTCTCTTGCTGTGATTTCTTCTGGGTTGACTTCATGTTAAGGCAGGTCCTTGGGGCAGACTTATAGGATTAGTTTAGTTACAAAATTAAAATAAATAAAGAAGGAAAAATAGGGAGACAGAAATAGTGAGAAACAGAGAAAAACACACAAAGAGACATAGAGAGACCCTCGAACACTTGGCAATCTGGTTGTAGAATCAACATCATTAATAGCACTGCAAGGTTGCTGTATGACCACGATGAAGCCATGCATGGAAAATTCTCTGGTATTGTTAGAACCAGAATTTCATAGACAGTATATCTTTACTAGCTGAATCTAAATTCAATAAATGCCTGTTCAGGAATCAAAATACCTTTCTTCATTGCCTAGTACTTTCCATTGCAGATATAAGAAGTAATACAAGAAATAATAATAAATGACCGCTCAACTTCCAGAATCTTCCAAGACAGAAAGCTGTGTGAACTACTGCTAAGGTAGCTTCTAACTTCTTGTTCAACCAACACAAATTAGAGTCACTCTAGCTCCTTTTTCTGTCAATATCTGTTCCAGTTATTCTATGCTGAAAACTTCTAAGTGAAATAGAATAGCAGTCATCAAATATGGAATCATATATACATAGTTTTAATTCTGAGTCCTCTATTTCCTGTCTTTGTGTCTGTAAACAAATGACTAACTCTTCTGAGTAGATTTCTTCAATCAGTACAACGAAGACAATATTATGAATCTCATCAGTTCATTGGGAGAGCTAATTTTGAGAGTATAGTTCAGTGACTGGCATATAGTAGTGTCTGTATAAATGGATGTTATATATAAATCTAAATGACAAGGTGGCATAAAGCCTGTCTCTCTAATTTTCTCACTTACTTTGATTCAATTAATTTGCATAACTTATGATGCTACATTCCCAAAGGTTGATTAAGAATTTTTAAGTATCCATACCTTCCTTTAACATTTGCTAAACAATTTGTTAATTACACCGTTTTAAATAAGCCTGCATTTCATAAATTGTAATTCAGCTCAGACGATACAGCATAAGGTCTATAAAAACTTTTTTTTTTTGAGAAATTAAATTCTGATTTTAAGGAAGAGACACATTGGGGTGAGTTGATTTCTGACCACCCTCCTTGTGCAATATGTTATGTACTTGTGCAAGTGTTATGTACTTATTTTTGAATCCCAATAAAATCAGTTTAACACAGATTGGGCGGCTAGTGAGTATTGTGGTCATGAAAATGGATCCTGATCCTAGCCTTCCTGCACTCACATCCCAACATTGCTACTTAATATTTCTGTAATTATTAAATACTTCTGTAATAATCTTGAGCAAATTGACCATGCAATTTTTGTGAATAAAGCTTCCTGGTCCTCCCCTATCCCAGCTTGAGTTAGATGCCAAATCTCTGTACTCTTCTTCTCTTAAATAACTTTGCAAGTAACATTATGTGCTGTGGAAAACAAATAAACAAGCAAACAAACAGGATTTTATCTGTGTTTCTATCTTGTCAGTAGACTGGGAGGTACCAGAAGAGATGACTTTATCTCCTAGACTGCCACAGAGGAGGTACTTGGTAAATAATTATTGAATGAATGAATGTACGTTAACACTTGAAAATAGTAATGATAGCATATAGCAGTAACTATAGTTATAACAGTATAAATTATAGTAGTAATAATAATAATGTAAGACAATTAACATTTAATTAGTGTTAAGCACAATTTGCTAAGCACTGTTTAAGGGCTTTATACTGTTTAATCATATTCCCATTGCAACAGCTCTATAAAGTATTTATATATATATTTTTCATTTTAGAGATAAGGAAGCTGATACAAAGGAAACTTTATAACCTGCCTGGGATTACACAATTAGTGAGTAGTAAAGCTGGGATCAGAATATCCATGACCTCAATTTTATGAATATCCTCAAATGTCCAAGGGCCCGATTAGTATTAGGGGTGTATGTCTGAATTTCTTGGCCTCGGTTTTCTCCAGTGAAGAGGCTGGAGTTTGTCATCTCTAGGATACGGTTCAACTCTGACTCCATGACTCTCTCCTTTACTCCCTTCTTTTTTAAAAAAAAATTTTTTATAGTTTATTTTTGAGACAGAGAGAGACAGAACATGAGTGGGTGAGGGGTAGAAAGAAGGGAAGACACAGAATCTGAAACAGGCTCCAGGCTCTGAGGGGCCAGCACAGAACCCAATGGGGGGCTCGAACCCACCAACTGCGAGATCATGAACTGAGCCGAAGTCAGACGCTTAACCGACTGAGCCACCCAGGCGCCCCTCCCTTCTTGCACCTCCGTAGTCCTGGGGCCATCCACACCCACCTCCTGCCTAATCCATTCATGGTCACCTTTACAGTGGGTGGCGGTCTCCATTCCACTTTGGACTCAGACTCCGGTGCGGCCCGGTGAGCTTGCCGTTGTTTAACTGTCTCCTGCACATTGCTTACTCCCAAACTTGGAAAAATCAACTGCAGTCAAGGGGATAATTAGCTGCTGATTACTGCTGATCTATTAATTGGGAAGTGCTGTAGGCCCTATTTAGAGTGATCTGACTAATGAAATCACAGTATCTTTAATCAAGGATTCAGTGATGCTTCTCGATAGAGGATGGAAATTGGATATATTCACTGGTGAAAATACTCCTCCTCCTCCACCACGATGTTTGCTGGTTGGAGCTCCCCATCCAAACTCCTGGCCCTCAGCCTTCCTGCCATTGCTTGTGTGTTCACTCCATTGCCTCTGAGTTCCCAGGATCAGTGCCTCATGCCTGACAAGGACTCAATAAATATAGGTAGGATAAATAAATGAACTACTTAAGCGTCAGTTTTTCCATTTTGTACAAGGAAGAAATAGAGTAACTTGCTGCATTATTAGATGTTTGTCAAGGAGCATATATAGTGAATCCTGCCTGGCCATCATATAAGATGAAGATGGCAAAAGATAAGTGCTTTTCATATCATGATTATGTCTGATGAAGAAACTATTATGATATTATGAATGACTAACAAGGAATAAATCAATAAGCGAATTAATAAATTATTGAATGAAAGACAAAATAAATTAATTCAAGGGTGACCTGTAAGTCTAATCTTTCTGGTTACAACAAATATTGATTATAAGAGATTATAATTCCTTTCTTATTTAAACTTATCACCTCTTCTCATTTTAACTGTGATGTTCTAACACATTACTTCTTTAATTTTTGTTCTCCCTTGAGGAAGCATAGTGTATAGAGTTCTGTTTTGTTTTGCTTTTTGCCCCTTATGATAGTTACTAACTCATATTCCTCAACGAAAGCAAATGCTGTTTGAAAAACTAGTGAGTCTATGTAAGCCTGTGCTAAGCTGCTTTGCTTCTTTTCTGAGAAGGAAGAAGCTAGTATTCTGGGTATGAGGCAAGGATTGCTTCCACCTTCATCCCAACCTCCTTGTCGCCGCAAGAGTTAAACTTGAAAATGATATTTCGCACACTGCCTTTAACCTGGATTCTGGATATAAAATAATTTCTACCAACTAAATACACTTGTGTGATATTTCACAAGCAGAGTGGGGCAAAAACCACATTTAGACATAAGTTTTTTTCTGACATCGAGCAAAAACAGGGAAAATGTGAGGTTTTCTGTGACCTCACTCCAGTGTTCATTACTCACTGTCCTCCCTGTGGGGGGACACTGGGAAGCCTTCAGCAACAACAGTGTCTGGGTGCTGGACAGGGGCTGTGGGAGAGTCCAGTGGTTGCCTCAGAGGCAGTGGCCCCGTGGTGGATTCTTCTGGGTCAGCACGGGAGTCATTCCTGGACACAAGGCCTACAAACCACTCTTTCAGGCCCAAATGCCTGTATTAAACCACTTCCTGTTTAACAGAGCTAGCGTGATTTTTCTTTCTTGCCCCCAATCCTGATCAATACGGAGAACATTATCCCCATTTTACAGAGTGCAGACGTATGCTCTCAGAAATCAATACACATGTCCAATGTCACACGGAGGTGAGTGGAAGAGGCAATGTTTGAAACTAGAGCTCTCTGACTCCTTTCTCTGTTTTCTTCCTTCTGTACTTCTACCTCAAAGTGACATGTTGGAAAAACCACATGTAATATTGTAATTATCTTTCTTCTTTTCATAAGAGTCAGAGAAACATTGGTCTATAGAAGTCCTCAGCAGAAAACATTTACCAAATTAGTAAATTAGGGGAAATACCAGGAAAGATAATATCTTTGAAGAATGTATAGCCTTTGGTTGTACGGATAGAAAAGATGGCACAGTCAGGAGGTCTGAAAAGACGGACAAACCTGAGAAGAACACCAGCTCTTCTCAGATTGTGCGTGGGAGGAGCCACCAAAACACCAACAGGAAGAATAATATTACCTGTTGTTTGGGTTTGCTCAGACCCCCAAGACAAAGCACCCCGAGTGTGGGGGAAGTTTAAACAGAAATGTGTTTTCTCTCAATCGTGAAGCTTAAACAGAAACGTGTTTTCTACCAGTTGTGAAGACTGGATGTCTGACATGAAGGTGTTAGGCAGGACAGGCTTCTCCGGAGGCCCATCTCCCAGGCCTGGGCATGGCCGTCTTCTCTGTGTCTTCACATGGTCTTACTTCTGTGTGTGACTGTGTCCCGATTTCCTCCTCTTACAGACACCGGCCACCAGATCATGGTCCACCCTCAGGACCTCATTTTAACATAATTATATTTTTATTTTATCTTATTCTTTACGTTTATTTTTTTAACTTATTTTGAGAGAGATAGAGAACAAACAGAGAAGGGGCAGAGAGAGAGGGAGACAGAAGCCCAAGCAGGCTCCATGATACCATTGCAGAGCCCGATGCGTGGCTTGAACTCACCAACAGTGAGATCATGACCTGAGCCGAAATCAAGAGTCAGACGCTTAACTGACTGAGCCATCCAGGCACGCCTGTAATTATCTTTTTAAAGATAATTTTAAAAGATTTGTATCTAAATACAAATGCATTCTGAGGTAGTGGGGTTAGGACTCCAACATATGAGAGATGAAAAGTGTTTCAACTAGTTCCTAAGTGAGAAGAAATGAGAACTAGCATATAGCTTCCTATATGTTTGTCTTAATGTTTATGAAGAGTTTAAAATAACTGCATAACGACCATACATTTCTCTTTTTGGAGCAGTGGTTTTCAACACGAGTGACTTGCCCCCACTGAGGTATTTGACAGTCTGGAGAATTTTTGGGGGTCACAACTGAGAGCCTGCTACTGGAATCTATTGATAGAGATCAGGGATGCTAATTCTTCTACACAACACAGGAATTATTTGAACCCAAATATCAATAGTACTGAGATTAAGAAACCCTTTTTTTGTTCCAGAGTATGAGCATGGCTATTGTGAATGAAACCATACTGAACTGTTGTTAAAGAAGTTCTCAAATTTTACATGTTTCTAAGATCCGTAATAAAAATAGGTTCAAAATGGTATTTGACAATCTCCATTCCCAAAGAACATGTAAATACTGTGTGGAAGTCTTGCCGGGGCCCAGGTATCTGCATAAAGAAGCACAAACCAAAATGTATACCCAACCCCAAGTGATTCTAGTGTAAAGAATCCATGGATCTTACTTTGACAAATAACCCAGGAAGAAATATAGTCTGAATAAGATGATATGTAGTACAATTTTTGCTCATATGTCACAATTATTTACATGTCTATTCTCCCATTCAAGAATGGCTACACCGGGGCGCCTGGGTGGCTTAGTCGGTTAAGCGTCTGACTTTCACTTAGGTCATGATCTCGTGGTTCATGGGTTCGAGCCCCGCATCGGGCTCTGTGCTGACTGCCAACTTAGAGCCTGGAGCCAATTTCAGAGTCTGTATCTCCCTCTCTCTCTGACCCTCCCCTGCTCACGCTCTCTCTCTCTCCTAGAAATAAATAAAAAATATTAAAAAAAAAAAAAAAAAGAATGGCTACACCAATTCTGTTTGTAAAGAACCTCTAATTTTCCAGACACTGCAAAGTTATTAGAAATACAGCAGTAAAGAACATGGAGAAAGCCCCAAACCCCCTAATAGTAAAAGGTGAGCAAACTGTCTACAAGGGTGTAGTGAATTCAATAGCATTTTGCATTTCTGCATCCTATCAGTCCCGAGAAGTGCCCTCTCTATGCAGGAGACCTCGTTGTCAGCTTCTCACCCTTTCCTTAACAAGCCCAGGGTGTAGAATACGTGTCTTACGCATGCTCTTACAGACCCAGACCATGTATACTTGGACACAAGCATAGCAACATTCTTTCCTATTAAGTTTTTTTAATAGGCAGGGTATTCACATACCCTGTTCTAGAAGGGTCCCCACCCGTTAAAGTGTTCACACTTCCAAAGTATCATATGCTTCATAAACAATATGTTCCGTAACCATCATAATTGCAATTCTAATTTTTGCATAATTTTTCATCCAGTTGAAAAACCATCCCTTACTTAAACATTTCTTTATTGGTGGCCATTTAATATTGTTTTGATTTCCAGTAAAATAGAAAAGCAATAAATGTTTTGAGTATATTATTTTTTTCTTTTAATTTATTTTCTCTTTAGGGTTCCATCCTATAAAATTAATCAGATCAAAGTGTGACCTGTAATTGATTTAAAAATAAAGTCACCTACCTTATGCTCAGCCCTCCAACTTAACAATGACTCAGTGGTGGAGAGAGAAATAGATTAATCTCTAAATTGCATGATTCTGTTACAAATCTTTTCCACAATTTTCTTCTCTCTCTGTGTTACCTTGATGCCTGGCAACAAATCCCAGGGTAAGAAATATTGTGAGAAAAAGCATTTTTCCTCCAGAAATGTTCTTTGGGATTCAGTGAAGGTAGAATCTTTCACTACCAAGAGGATGTCTCATAAACTTTTCATTCATTCCTCATAAATGGTTATGAAAATTAATTGGTAGCTATTTTTATACTTTGAATGTGGCTTTCTATATAAAAATTATCTATTACTTGTTATTCACCTAAGATTCAATATTCTTATCTTGGTATTATAAACTCTAGAACCATTATTTAGGCCACATTGGTTGGCCAGGTTCGTGGAGGCAGGATATGGGTGAGGGCAGAGGGTAGCTTGTTTGGATGGCTATTATTCTCATGTGGTCCATAAAAAATGAATGCATGGATAGGTTACAAAATGTGCCAACTATCACACAAATAGTTACAAGAGGAATCAAGGAGCCAAAGGCCTTGCTTTGAAGAAGGAAAACATATCAGAAAGAGAGAGAGAGAGAGAGAGGAGGGGTGAAGGAAGAGAACAACTCTTTAATTAGAAATGAAGTTTTCCCATGGCTATATTAAAACATGATGTTAGGTTTTTAACATGAGGCCAGCAAGCCTAGAGACATAATCTGAGCTTGGGCTGGAGGTAGGTGCTGGGACTTGTACAGGCTACTTGGGCAAACTTGTTTAAGATCCTGCTCTTGGGGCGCCTGGGTGGCTCAGTCAGCTGAGCATCAGACTCTTGATTTTGGCTCTTGTCATGTTCTCACAGTTTTGTGAGATCGAGCCCTGCATCTGACTCTACGCTGACAGTATGGAGCCTGCTTGAGATTCTCTCCCTCCCTCTCTCTCTCTGGCCCTCCCCTACTCGTGCTGTCTCTGCCTCTCTCAAAATACATAAATAAACAAAATTTTTAAAGATATTTTCTCAAACTGCTTTTAATATCTTTGCATCCTACTCTTCACAATCAACAGACCAACGTATTACCTTAAAAATGTTGACAGAGCATTCCTTTCAGAGATGGTGCTAGAGAGGTAACTGCTTCCGTGGAATGTATTCTCTCAGACAAATGCAGCTCCATGGCTGAGTATTTGGGGGTTGATCCCTGGGGAAGTTCTGTCTGAGTGAAATTCCTTGGAACACAAAGGCAGAGATTTTTGTCCTAAGTTTTAGTCAGCATGGAAGAAGGAAGCAGAGGTGGAGTTGGGTTCTGGTAAATTCAGTGAATGCAAGACACCAGGAAGCAGAGCGCACAGGTCACACAAGGGAGGGAGGAGGAGCCTGTCCTGGTGAGGTGCCCACAGGATTCTCAGGAGCACTGGCATCTGAGGCTGTGGTAAAGGTTGAGTGAAGTTGTTTGGATCAGCAGGGTGTAGACAAAGTCTTGGCTGAGTGGGGATGAGGTGTGTGGAAAGGGGAGCACTGGTGAGGCGTCATGTCGTGTTAGTGCACCTGGATGGTTAGAGTCCAGTGGGGCAAATGAACCACAGTTCCCAGTGGGTGAAAACCCAGTGATGCACTTTCCCCCTTTCGTTTTCATATTTCTTTCCCCTTCATTGGAGCTTCTGGCTCTTTACAAACACTCTTCCTAATTTCAGTTGCTTTTGCCGTCTTTCCGGTAGCATAGCTTTGGTACTCCAGTCCAAACAGAATCAGATACTTACTTGATCCTGAGCACTGTTGATTCTAAACTCCATATGTACTTTTATTTTTGGTATTCAGTGTTCTGCCTTCCTTTTTATATTCCTGTACTGCTCTCCAAGTGAATAACCCATCCCTTTCCTGAACACCCCTTGCTAAGGTCCGACACAATGGGCTCCAGACCAAGCAATTCCTGTGGGCCACTCCACAGTAGAGATTGGAGGGAAGGAGAAAATGAGGAAAAGAGATCATGAAACATTATTTTCTCAGTCCTAGGAATTTCAGGGTTTGAGAGCCAGCAGGCATTTAAAAGGAAAAACCCCAGAGGGAATGATTCCATCCTTCGTATCTTACAATCTCATTTTAAGAGAGTGACAGTTCTAAGTTCTCTTTGGCACTAATTGCCTCTCTCCGATCAAGCTCTCCCATCTCTAACCCTGACAGTCTGTCTCTGGTCAGGTTTATATCCATATCTGCTTCCACAGCCCTGACAAAAAGCTCTTCCGCGTTCAGTGGTTACATTTGTCTCCAAGAGGAGTGACTCTCTTGCCCCAGCATCTCTGTCTCGAATCACACTTCTTCAGAAAAGTGGATTTCTAACTGTTGGATATTAGGTTGCTTTTATGGTAGATTGTACCTTCTCTTTTTAATGGATTTGATAATATTTTCTTCAAGAAGGAAAAAATTGTTATGAAAATAACAAGAGACAATATCGGGTATGAACTGGCGTCAAATGAGAATCTTTCAACAGCCTGATGAATACGAATTTTTACTCTTGTCCCTAATCAGTCAGACAGCCGATGGGTTTGAATCTCAGCTTGCTGTTTAATTAGGCAAATTAACTTCCTTGTTTTTATAGCAACCTGTTCTTTCTTTCACCCTCCTGCTCTGCATTTTTGGTTTCAGGCTATGTGTCTGTCTGGCCCACTAGACTGTGAGCTTGTAAGGAGAGGAATGATGTTCTAATCATCTTTTAACCCCACCACCCAGCTCAATGTCTGCTTAAGAGTATCCACATGATATATGCTTCGTAAGTAAGCAAACTAAACTATTGTGTTCCTCTCATTCCGCTTCAAGTATATGAAAAAGTCATTGATCCAGCTCCTCAATATTATTGAATACTTTCTTTTTTCTATTATTGAATACCCTCCCTACTCCAGAACCCTCTGGAAATACTGTTTGCCATGTTGATTCAAGAATCTTTAAAAAATATAAGAATTTCAACTAACTCCCAACATTGTGTTACCAACTCAAGGGTACTCTATGGTTAGGCAAATGTAGCATTCTCCTCTCAATCAGGAGGCATAAAGCTGTGGACGAGAAAGTTGTTCTGCTGTTTGGAAACCTGAGATAATAACATAATTTAGAGTTAGTCATCAATATAGCCAGGGACTGCCATGCAGAATTGTTGGGGTTGACTTTCAGCACCTTGGTGATCTGGTCTCTGAGATGAGCCGTCCTTATTTAGTATGGGAAACACATGATCTGCTTACCCTCCGCAGTGTTTATCATCAACTTCAATTTTTATTCCAGTGAAGTCTGGGTGCTTCACCTTAATTGGTGCTGATGAAGCAAATGACAGAAGGGGGCTAGCTTGATTTTGCATCACCAATTGCCTGTGTTGAAAATTTTAAACTCTCATTTTTGACAATTATAAAATGTTTAATTAGGAGTCACAGAAGGGATCTACATTATATATATATACATATATATGTATATATATAATAAATTAAACCTATTATATAATACATATGAAAATATATAATATTTTATTTAATTATTAAGTGGGGTATCTATTAAATGTTGGGCAAACTGTTACCCTGATAATTCCCATATCAATAGGATAGAGCTTTGGCTTTGGAGGAGCTTGCAGACTAGTTGGGAAGACATGTATTTAAAACAATGATTGCAAAGGACTGTGAATAAAAGCTTTGGTGACCAACTGTGTAGACTTCAGGGATCGTGCAAATGCATTGGTAAACTATGCTCAGAGGAAGGGAAGCCAATTAAGGCTTCACCAAGAAGAAGCTGCTGAGACTGTAGAATCAGGAGAAGACATTCAAGCTATACAAAGAGTCTAGGACATTTTAAGGGGAGAAATTAATGTTTGCAGCTCCAATGTAAGGAAAGCATGTGTGTTCTTAGAAGTCTAAATAAGTGAAATAACTAGAGTATAGGCTATATGCAGACAAGCGAATTTAAATACGGAAGTACATAGGGTGCAGCTTATAAAGGGCTCATAAAGGGACAGCACACAGAAGAGTTTCAATTATATATAGATTAAGAATAGCTGGACTTATTTTCTGCTTTCATGTGGAAAGAACGAATCCCTTATTTTTCTGAGAGCTAACACAAACACTCAAGTTGCTGAATATAGAGGCTCTTGGTCAATGAAGAGTTTCGTAGAAGTATGGTCAAGTAGCTTTACCAAATCCCTATACCTGACCCAGCTTGAACTTGGCTAATTGGACAACCACAATGCAGTCATAGATGGTGAGAATGTTTTGAGTACATTATTAATCACTGAGAGACCAGAGTCTAGTTTTCTGGTCTTGGGCTTCAGAATGTACCTAGCTACTAATTAAAAGTAAAGAGATGAATAATTCACTCCACACAGGTTACAGATTTGCAGTGAAAAGGCCAACATTTCATTGGATGTGCAGCTTTAGAAAATCATTTTCAACATTTCAGAATTAGGAAATTTAGTATGGACAACCTGATAGTAGGCTATTCTTGGGAAAAGTCATGGTACGATGGAAGCAAATGTCAGGAAACAGTGAGCGAGAAGTGCAATGGGGCTGCCATGGTAAGTGGAACATGAGAGTTCGAGTTTGCCACGATCCCTTTCACTTCCTGTTGAAAATGCCACACTCAGGGCACCTGGGTGGCTCAGTCGGTTGAGCGACTGACTTCGGCTCAGGTCATGATCTCACAGTTCATAGGTTCAAGCCCCGGGTCGGGCTCTGTGCTGACAGCTCAGAGCCTGTAGCCTGCTTCATATTCTGTGTCTCCCTCTCTCTCTGACCCTCCCCTGCTCACACTGTCTCTCTCTCAGAAATAAATAAAACATTAAAAAATTAAAAACAAAAATGCCACACTCAAATCAAGTGTCATGCATCACCTACCATCACTGATGCTTTGTTGATTTTCTGAATTCACAGTTACAAGCCAAGGGAAATACTTGCTGAACTCAGCCCTCCATTAAATGGAGTGGGGAGAGAAAGTTCTGGATATGCTGAGTGCTTTTGAAAATATATATCTTTCTTAAAGTAAGAAATATTTCTCTGATTTAAATGTATGACCCAAGGATTCATCTGCCCATGGAGTAAACATGAGACAAAGTTGTGAGCACTGTCTTCATTCATTCCTTTCCATCCTTACTCACTGTTGGAACTGCTATAACTGATTGAAACTGCTGTGAAACTGCTGATGTCCATCTCCAGCTTGGACCGCAGGTTCAGTCTTCCCTGTCTGTTCCCTGTGCCTGTGGAAGTCTGCGGGCACAGTTCCACCACCACAGAGCCCTAAATCAGAGTTCCCACAGAAAGGAACAAGAGGCTTCCAGGACTGATCTTCAGCTAGTTGGTAAAACTTTTCTTGTGTTTGGTTTTTCTAGTTTTTCTTCATTCATTTCCTGACATGACTTTTGTTTTTAAATTTTTTAAATGTTTTTCTATTTTTGAGAGATTGAGAGAGAGACAGAGTGAAAGGGAGAGGGAAACAGAGAATCGGAAGCAGGCTTCAGGCTCCAAGCTCTCAGCACAGAGCCTGACCTGGGGTTTGAACACATGAACTGTGAGATCATGACTTGAGCTGAAGCCGGACATTTAACTGACTGAGCTATCCTGGTGCCTCCATGACATGACTTTCAACACAAAGGATATTGATAAGCAACAAGATTTTTTTTTAATTTTTAAAGAATCCTTCATTTTATCTTCTTATATTGTCATACAGTATAATTTAAACAACACACATCAGATCTTAATGATCAAATATAAGGATCCTTGAGAGTCTTAATCATCAAATATGGCTACTATTTGTTGGAGTAATTTATTGATCAGCTTAGAACTGCTAAATATTCTGTGATATGATTACATTTAATTTATCAAAATAAACACAGGCAGATGGAGAAACTGACACCTAAGAGTCAGGAGTTAATTTAAAGTTATACATCCTTTCTGTTGTAAATCTGGTAGTTAAATTTAAAGTGTCCCTAATGCAAAACTAGTAAATAGTGGGTCAGGATTTGGATCAAGTATGAATGGTGTTAGCTGTAGTGCTAGAACTTAATTTTGAATTTTTTTCATGCCTTCTATACATTAGATTGTCAAAATCTAATGTATGAATTAAGAATACTTTAATGAGTACATAGTTAGAATACATATATAAAACATAAAATGTGTACAAATGATATGTACAAATGCATGTTTGTAAACACACATATAATTTGGGGGGTAAACATTCTAGAATTTCTAAACTTATAGTTTAAAAACATAGCCGAGAAAACGTTTCTGGTATTTTATGTATTATGTCAATGATACTGTCTTAATATCTCCTTTGTTCATGTAATTTTGAGTAGAAAGATACAATTTCAAACTCACATAAGCCTTCTAGCAAACATAATCTCACATTAACTCTCTGCAATAACTATCATTTACTTACACACCATAAAAATCATGTATGGAGTGAGATAATTTATATGCATTGTCTCTATTAATATTTGAAGCTTCCCTATGAAATTACCATATGAAGCTTGTCTTTGCATCTTTATTT
This sequence comes from Hyaena hyaena, assembly GCF_003009895.1. NCBI lineage: Eukaryota > Metazoa > Chordata > Mammalia > Carnivora > Hyaenidae > Hyaena > Hyaena hyaena. The sequence goes on along the minus strand of NW_024080702.1, from coordinate 4,224,583 downwards.
TACACAAAGGAAAGTGCAAGTTCAGAAAAGTTGGCCCATTACCCCAAGTTTCACAGTTAAAAATTTATAGAATTATATTTTCAACCCAGGTATCTGACTCCAAAGATGTGCTGCCTCCACTTCATTGCACACACACATTGCCTGCATCAGTGAATGACACCTGTCCATCCCCTCAGGATGGCCAACTTCCACCATATGGTACAGATTGTTGTGTGTAATGTCCAAGTCTGAATTGGAGATCAATGTATAAATAAGCAATCTTGGTCAAGCTGGTCCCAAAGATTTGACTGTAGGAATAGACACTTTTCTAGTGTTATTTTAAAACTGTTTTCCATGTATAATCTACACTTTCAATCCACTTCCCAGCTCAAGGGCTCTCAGATTATCAGGGCAGAGGAAGGCTGTGACAATAAGTCCTTATAAATCTGTCTGATCGGGGCTAGAGCAATGAGGCAAGCAGATATTAAATTCCCCTTCTCTCTGCTTTCTATCTTCCTTTATCCCTTCCCCTGAAAATACCTAGCTCAATTTAACTGAAGCCTGCACTGGGACACTATAGGCCAGGACCTCAGTAATTCAATGTGCAATATGAATGATGGCGGATCTTTGATGTATTGAACAAATGAGCAGTGCTCTTTGAGGGAACTCTTGCTCAGCCCTGCAGAATGGGAGGGGAGGGATGACTCTATTCATCCATGGCTTGCTGAAACTTGAACAACTCCAAGCAGTGATGAAAGAGGAAAAGGCTGAGATTAACCAAAGGTGGGACTTCAGAACCAAGACCTTAAAGGATGAGTGAGGCCTGACCACATGGCCATGCAGCCTTGCACACAATGCCCACCAGTCAGTGCTTTCCTAAGATTCAGCTTCCTCCTCTCCTCCATGAAGACTAAAAATCTACCTCTGAGAATCTTTGGGATAAGATGAAATAATTGCTTTGAAATGTCCAGTTTAGTAAACAGAACATAGCAGCTGGCCATTAAATGGTAGTTAACATTATGGTTAGATTAGATTAGAAGATGCCTATTTCCATTATATAATGCCACATAATGATAATAATAACAATGTGTCAGTTCAGGTAGAATTAGACGAAACCAGGTACCAAGTCCAATATGGTGGGCAGCCTTATACCAACAAAATGCATCAGGGAAAGAGTAAAGAGTAGAATTGTATGGTGATTAAGAACTAAACTCTAGAGTTATTAAATTTTATATTTGCCATTTAACAGCTCAGTCTTCCTTATCCAGTTATTTAAACTTTAAGCTCAGCTTTCCTATCTTTGAACTAGGCACAATAACAATTTTATCTCTGAAGTTTTAAGCAAGAATGTACGTTTTTAATCTGTTTAATTTTATTAAATTTGTGTGAGTCACTTAATTCAATGCCTGACACACATTGAACTCTCAATCAATACTAAATATTACCATTATTGTTATTTATTAAGAACCACACAATACTCAAGAGTTGTTTACAATATCAAACCTAATTCTCTCCACTGTCCAGACCCCTAAATTCAGGTGTTTTTCTCCAACCCAAGATAATTGACTCATTATACATGGTGGCTGGTTTTCTCTAGAACAAGTATTCCAGGAGAAGCTGGAAGAAAACTATTAGACTTGTTATAGTCCAGCCTGAGAAATCCCAGAACATCACTTGCATTCTATTGGCCAAATGAGTCATTAAGGCCCACCTAAGATTAAGAAGATGGAATTTATACTCCACTCTCAATTAGAGTGGTAGAAGTGAATTTGTAGCCACCTTTAACTTATCTCAAAGAGTGAATAAATAATGAAAAGTTTTTGGGAACTATTTTTTCATAGTTCTGGAGACTGAGAATCCGAGATCAGGGTGCTGGTATGGTCAAGTTCTGGTGAAGATTTTTTTCTTGTATTGCAGATGGCTACCTTCTCATTGTACCCTCACATGGTCTTTCCTTAGTATGTATCAATTAAGAGAGAAATCTCTCTCTCTCCCTCTTCCTAGAAGGACGCCAGTCTGTCAGTTTAGAGCCCAGTCCATGTGATCTCATTTAACCCTCATTACCTCCTTAGAGACCCTGTCTCCAATTAGAGCCATGTTGGGGATTAAGGCTTCATAATGTGAATTTGGGGGAAGAGGGCACAATAGCAAAAAACAAGACGCACATGACATCTACTGAGCACTTGTATCCAGCCATGCCTAAAATTAAGTTTACTCAGTCACCCCTCAATAATCGAGAACCCATAAATCATGCTTTGTTTTATATAAGACAATTTTGATCAGATGTCCTTTCATTTGTAACAGAAAATGCCCTGATTGATATGACTGCAAATGTTTAAAAAATTTTTAATGTTTATTTATTTTTGACAGACAGAGTGTGGGGGGGGGGGGCAGAGAAAGAGGGAAGCGTAGAGTCTGAAGCCAGCTCCAGGCTCTGAGCTGTCAGCACAGAGCCCGACATGGGTCTTGAACTCAAGAGTCGTAGATCATGACCTGAGCCTAAGTCAGACGCTCAACCGACTGAGCCACCCAGGTGCCCCATGACTGCCAATCATTTAGTACAGTTACTTACAAGATTGCCAAAGGCAGGAATGGGATTGATAAAAAGGAAGTTGAGCCCTGAAACAAAGAATAGGCAGGACATGGTAACATCAGTGGGCGTGTAGGATCCGCGGACTTAAGGTAGAATATGACTCAGTTCTCACAGGTAGTCTCTTGCTAGCCTGAAGATACCTTTAGGAAACAAGATATGAACTCTTAAATGCGCTGTAGAGAATCTTAAAGCTATTGTTCGGTATCTGAGAAACAAAAGCAAAAACATGCCACAATTGAATCAAAACACCTGGAATGTAATATAGATGCCACTTAGAGACTCTTGAGTTTGATTGGCTACACATTTATTCACACGAGTGATTATTTCACTTCCCTCTCTTTAAGGAAGGGGGAAAAAATGACCAGAGAGACAGAGCAATTTTTGCATCCTTGAATATGAAAACACCAGCTTTCATAATAAAGACTGTGGCTCCTATCTCGCAGGAGTATGGTATTCGCTGCTTTTAAGAAAGCAGAAACTCCTCCCTATTTATTACAGCTCCATCCTCCCTCTGACAATCCACTTCAAAGGAAGGACAGTCAGGGTGAATCAATGGCCCCCCAGGCAAAGATTGGTGTTGTCACCGGCAGGGTGGGACATCGGGGAGTAACTCCAAACAACAAAGGTGACCTCAGGTTCAGTAAGGTAAGATGCCAAGAATAGACGCCCATTAATCCCTGTCACACGGGTCACAGGCACCTCTATCAACCAGAGCACGTGGCTGTCTACCTAATGGTGTGTGTTCAGCCAGGATATTACAGCACAGACAGCAATACCTCTCTCGGCTGCTCCTCCCGCCCCTTCTGAATGCATTAGGGCAGCCTCCCCCCTTTGACTGCAAAGTGGAAAATGACACTTGCATACAAGAGCATGGAAAGGAAATGAAAGTAGCTGAACACAGAGGAGGAAGAGATCATATGATATGATATGATATGATATGTTAAAGAAGAGAGAAAACTCAGCAAGTGAATACTCTTCAAGCTTTACTTAATTTCGCAAAGATTAAAATCTTTCCTTTCATGTTGCCCATATGACAGTTTTCTCTTCCAAGGGCTCTCTTGGCTACTTCATGCCATGTGCTTAGAGATCACTTCTTCTGAGAAAATCAGTAATTGTGTTGCATATAGGTCTACTGATTAACCCAGCATTCCCCTCTTACACTTCCCATCTCCATGGGCCGTAGTTTGTCCTTACAGAAAGCAGGGTTTCCTTTAAAAATATGGTGCGTCTTAAAAATAAGGATGGCTGCTGGAAACTATTGGTGTATTCATTTTGTGGAAGGTTAGGGAGCCAAATAGTGTTCCAGAGAGGAACTCTTAATGGTAATGCATCATGGTGTCTGTCTTACCTGGTGGTGGCACGTCCTTTACCCCAACCCAACGCACACACAAACACTACATGAGAAGTATTTTGGCAGTGCAAAAGAAAGTCCACGCATGAACTGTAACATCAATGAATGAAATAAAATAAAGGGATTAAAGTTGTATATTTTGATCTTAGAGATTGCTTTTCCATGACTAGAACAGTTCTAAAATTTTATGTGTTAAAATTGTATGAATGTTTTTCTAACTTTTCTTGGTTCCTTTATCCTCAGGAAGCTCATCTTTTAACAAAATTCTTTTTAACACTTATTCATTTGTGAGATACAGAGAGAAATAGAGCATGAGCGGGGGAAGGGCAGAGAGACAGAGAGAGACACAGAATCCGAAGCAGCTCCAGGGTCTGAGCGGTCAGCACCGAGCCCGACGTGGGGCTCGAACTGAAGAACCATGAGATCATGACCTGAGCTGAAGTCGGACCCTTCACTGATTCAGGAAGCTCATCTTAAAGAAAGAAATAATATTTCTTTTAATATAATATTTAAATAAGATATGAGAAACACATGTGAATGAAATTAAGAAATACATGCATAAATACATATCGTTTGAACTGAGTCTACCCAGCCCCTTTATTTCGGCCTTGTATTATTTCTCTCTATTAAAGCTCTGATTTGAAAGTTGCCAAAAATTCTGTAGTATAAATGGCTTCAGCTGTGGACCAAAATTAAGGATGGGATTGAAATGGCTGAAGGGGTGCAGTTCAAAGTTCCTGGAATGTTTGGAGAATTGGGACCCTAGAGATTTGCATTTTCTGTGGGGAACTTTCATATTTCAGTTCTTATCAAATGATTACAAATATTTATGTCCCCAGTATTCCTTCGTCAACCTGGCTGATTGCATCGACTCTGGGGACTTCCAGATCTTGGGCTCCTCAGTGTTAGCTATGTGGAATTTGATGTTGGTACGAATGTTTTAGGGGGTTGAGTTAGTTATTTTCTGAGTTTAGAATGCAGATACCCATGAACTTGTATGGTTTGGGCAGAATTCCAAAATCATAAAATGGTGGAGAAATGCGATAATGATATAATACATACTATTACTTAACTTGCAGGATCACATTCTTTTCTAAAAATCACAGTAGGAGATTAATGCTATGAAAACCCCCTTTACAGATGATGAGCTACTGGCTTGAGGCAGAGATTCTTAAATACTGATATTTCTACAAATCACCTAGAGATCTTATTAAAATGCCAGTTCTGATTCATGTACCTTAGAGCTAAAGGGTACGCTGGCATTTGTGAGTCTAGACCACTACCCTAGACCACCATCAGGCTCAGCAAACATACTATGGAGAAAGCACTGGATTTCCTTTCTTCTTTATGGCAGACACTAAGGTTGCCCCTGGAATTCCTTTCTGCCCAGCCGGGACATATAGTCGCATTTCTTCTCAGTGCAAAACTTCAGAAAATTCACTGGCAGTCAATCCATCAAATTTGGTTTGCAGCACCAGTGTATGGCTTCATATTGCTACTGATTTCACTTGGACCAAAAGACCTGCTTGTTACTCTCCCTTGAAAAATGATACATTTGATTGTTTCTAAAAGTATTCTTTTAAAGCAAATTTCATGCAAAGTATACGTTCTTGTGGCGGTAAAAAATAAAGAAATAAAGAAATAAAGGAAAAAAGGTTTCTAGAACCCCATTACTGCATAGTGATTTCTTGTTTATGATTATCTTGTACTCGAGCTTTACTTATTTTTTTTTTCTTTTGCATAGATTTGATTAAGTAAAGCAGACTTTTGTGTTCTAATAAGTTACATCATTAGTCTCTCTAAAATGAGTCCGGGATACCTGAGTGGCTCATTCGGTTAAGGGTCAGACTTCAGCATGGGTCATGATGTTATGGCCCATTAGTTCAAGCCCAGCGACATCACCGGGCTCTGTGCTGACAGCTCAGAGCCTGGATCTTGCTTCATATCCTGTCTCCCTCTTTCTCTGCCCTTCCCCCACTCGTTCTCTGTCTCTGTCAAATATAAGTTTAAAAAATTTTAAAAATTAGAAAACTAAAATGTGTCCATACTATTCAATAAAGCATATATATTATAGATTAATTAAACATTTTCATATGAGTCCCCCAAAATTTTACTCTTGATTAATTTATTTTTACTCTTAATAATAATACTGGAAATGACATATTTCTGCTAGGCTTTTTTTTCTGTACATCAATATTATGCTAGGTTTCTGATTTGAAAAGTCTAAAGTCATTCTCTCTTATAGTTTGTGCTTCCAAAGAGTAGGACTGACCCCTTGGGATAAGCATTTGGTAGATCTTCCATTTTCCACTGAAGAGACTGCACACATGATCTCTACTTCCTGCTATCTGATTCACATTTGGTAGTTTTTATACCCAAACACGCATCTTATTTCAGAGATTGTGCTTTAATACAAAACTTCTGTTAGAAGAGAACTCCAGGTAACAGAAGTAACATAATTGAAATAATTATCCTTTTCAAACCCTTAGTTAAAAAAAAATCACCTCCGAATGAAGTCTCTACTTGAGTTGTACTTCACCATCTTCCCCTCCTGCCCAAGACTTGATTAAAACACAAGAATGTAATTATCTGCTAATTTGGAGTCTCAACTGATTAAAATAGAAAAAATTTGCTCAGGTCAGAGGTTATTGTGGTGCATAATTAATTGTCCAACATCGTCTTAATCAACACTCTTCAGCTGGAGCGCCTTGCGTTTCTTGGACAGGAAGGGGGAGGAGAGATGTGTGGTTTAATCAACTATGCCTGAGTTGTCAGAAATGAATCTGGGGAGGCGGCATCCCCTGTTACGAGGGAAGGAGCTGAGGTGTTTCAGCCTTCAGTGATGGGTCATGCATTACCAAGTCTGTAAGATACAAAATATGTACTTGAACACAAGGCTTCTAGTAAGTGGCTCACTGCAACTTGATGAATACATTCAAGTATTGAATCTGAGAGGGAAAGGTATGCACATATGCATATCATCTACCTTGACATGAATCATTAGGCACAAAAAACCATTGATGTGCACCAATGCTAGATTGTTTGTGCCATAACCAAAGTGTGTTAAAATATAGAATCTGTCCTTTAAAAAAAATCAGAATAATGTGACTTTTCACGTTTCCATAAAGATAGAATAGGTCAAACAAAATAACCGTGAGGAATACGTTTCAGGCAAAATCAGTCTGGGCTTATACACTCAGAGAAAAATATTGAACCCCTAGTCCATGCTCAAAAACAGAGCATGGGATGGCTCTGGGATTTTCAGCACTGGGACAAATCAAAATGCATTCTCATCTTATTTAATCAGAATACCAGTGTGGTAAGGTAGAGGCTACTGTTTCCATGTTAGAGATGAGGAAACTGCAATTCAGAGCCATGCAGTCTTTCGCACTGACCTTGACCTTCGAAATGGCAGAGCCAAATATTGAACTTGGTGCCCTCTGCTTCCTGCCGGGCCCAGACACAGCGTGCCCTTGGCTGCTGCCAACATGTGTTTCCAACTTGCAGGGTCGTCCTCACGCCAAGGTTCTCTCACTAGGGCTGACCTCTCTTCTCTTTGTTCTGTGAACTTGCTGTTCGTGTCTCTATCATAAGGTGTTTGCGTAGCTGTCATTGGAGTTCCAGGGTCATTTTCCTGAGGGAGAATGATTGCTAATTTTTCCACTTCCACCAATCTGTTTCTCCGAATGAATGGGAGCTGTCACAGGGTGACTTTCACGTATTTTCTTTCTGATATTTCAGTGCTTAGATCAGCATCCAGCACAAATAATGTACACAGTAGGTGTTTGGGGAAGAAATTAATGAAAACAAGGAACATAAGAATGAATAGATAGATAGACAGGTGGATGGATGGACAGATGGAAAGGTGGGAGAAAAATAGCTAAGTTTCCAGAGGTAAATTTGTAAGTGGAATTTGTAAGTGGAACTTGCCCTGTGATTCTATGTCAGATAAAGGACAGCTGTCGGTGCTGTCAAAGATTTAAGGCTTTGAAGTACCTGGTGGCTCAGTCAGTTAAGCATCAGACTTCAGCTCAGGTCATGATCTCACACTTCATGGGTTTGAGCCCCTCGTCAGGGTCTATGCTGACAGCTCAGAGCCTGGAACCTGCTTCAGATTCTGTGTCTCCCTCTCTCTCTCTTCCCCTCCCTAGCTCATGCTTGCTCTCAAAAATAAATGAACATTTAAAAATTTTTTAAAATAAAAATAAATATAAGTTTAAGGCTTTTGAAGATTCTCTCCCCTCTGCTGATCATTGGCAATCCCCACTCTCCTTGATAACGCAGGCAGTGTTAAGGGTTATCATTTTATTCCAATGTGATAATCATGAAATAATAGTTTTCAGTATTTAATTAGTTGGTGGATAGTTTCAATATTTACATATGAGAACCAATAGGCTGTGTTACATATATGACTTTGTATAGAAACATAGGTGTGTGTGTAAGGAATTTGCTCAGACAGCTATACAAGCAGATAAATCCCAAGTCTGCAGAGTGAGCCAGCAAGATGGACACCCTGGAGAAACAATGCTGGAGTTCTGGTCCAAATCTGAAGGATGGAACCAGGAGAGTCTATGGTAGATTTCCTATCCAAAGGTCATCAGGCTTATGACTCAGAAAGAGCTGAAATTTCAGTTCAAGCCTAAAGGTACTAAAAAAGCTGATATTCTAATTCAAAGACAGGAGAATTATATTTTATTCATGGGAGAGTCATTCTTTTGTACTTTTTTTTTTTGCCCTTCAACTGATTATATGAGGCCCACCCACATTATGGAGGGCAAACTGCTCTAGTCAGTCTACTAATTTAATGTTAAATCCATCCAGGGGCACTTGGGTGGCTCAGTCGATTAAGTGTCCAACTGTTGATCTCAGCTCAGGTCTTGATCTCAGGGTCATGAGTTCAAGCCCCATGTTGGGCATGAAGCCTACTCAAAACAAACAAACAAAAATTATAATTCCATCCAAAACATCCACATAGAAGGATCTAGGATAACACTGGACTGAACATCTGGCCACCTCATGGCCCAGACAAGCTGATACATAAAACCAACCATCACCTCATGTGTTTTCTTAATTCACTTTCTTTCTCCCCCATTGTTGAGAAATATGCTGTGTGAGCAAAAGTCTGGGAGGCAAAGCAAATTGGTGTTTTGTGGACTGAAGCTGAATCAGGCTGAATGGTAACCAAAACCAATGATGGGAGCAGGTGGGAACCAGAGAGGAAATGCAGTAGCATTCTACATAAGAAAGTGGCCCATACCAAGTGAGCTGCCTGCTATTTCTAAGTCTGAAGTCCATGCAGGGAAAGGAATACCCAGAAAAACTTAAGTGGTTAAAAATAGATGGAGCATAAAATTGACTTGCGGTGGGGTGCCTGGGTGGCTCAGTTGGTTGAACGTCTGACTTCGGCTCAGGTCATGATCTCACGATTCACGGTTCGAGCCCCATGTCGGGCTCTGTGCTGACAGCTCAGAGCCTGGACCCTGCTCCCGATTCTGTGTCTCCCTCTCTCTCTGACCCTTCCCTGCTCAAGTTGCCTCTCTCTCTCTCTCTCTCTCTCTCTCAGAAATAAATAAAACATTAAAAATTTTAAAAAAAATGGACTTGCGGAAGAGAAACAAAGTAACAGTGGCACACAGCTGCAAGAAGCCGGAGACACAATCTGGAGAAATTACACCCCTTCTCTGGTTTTGTAAGCAGCGGAACACTGTGCACAGAGATTTTTTGGAGAGCTCGGACCTCTCTCTCTTGTTTATCTGTTTATCTTGTTTCTATTTCTTGTGTTGCCACCTGGACTACATGCAAATATCTGTGGTTTCTTTAATCAGTGAGTGAGTGTGTGAATTTATATTAACCAATCATCATACACCTTCGTCAAATTATAAGGAGGCTTTCAACATTCTGTCCATCACTGTTTGTATGGGGCTCTTCTCCACAGCCCTCTACATGGCTACCTCTTTACCTTTCAGTTAACTGGGGAAATTTCTGATTCTCTGGTGTAGATCCCCCACCACACCACTATGTATTTGCATCTTATGTGAAACTACCCCTTTATAGCCCTCCTTGCGTTTAATGGTGTTAATTTGATTCAATGTCTATAAGCCCAACTGACGCCAGCAATCATTCATTTATCAGACATTCACTGGGTGCCTACAACATGGCCCAGAGGCTCTAGTAAGAGTGAGGAAGCCTAGAAGGTCCCTGCTACTACATTTTATCAGGGACAGACAGAACACGTCTTTGAAAATTCAAAGTAAGCATGTAATATTCAGAGAGTGAATGATTATAGAAAGGGAATAAAACACTGGAGAATCTCCTGGGCCACAGGATACTGAAGGGCTGGATGAGTCCTTTGAGAAGTAAATGACAAGAGATTTAGGGAAATGACACTCTTTGCAAATAGACCGACTCTCCTGGCTCAGAGCCGGAAGGCAAAAGCCCTAAGACCGAGCCAACCTTTTCCAGTTGAAGTAAGAAGTTTGGATTCTCTTTTAAATATGACTCAATCTATGTCCTTTAAAGTTCACCCCGTTAGCAGAGTGGAGGATGGTTTTGGGGGCCGGATGGTTTTGGGATCCCATGGGAAGAGTTCGAGCCAGAATGTTGATCTCTCCTCTAGTGGAAATGCTTGGCGTGGTGCCAGCCCCCTAATAAATGCTTGGTATTTGTTAAATGGAGTGATTTAATAAATCATTCTCAGAAGGTTCATTTCCCTTTATAGCAGATCATCCATGCTCATAAAGTTAAGTTTTTTGCTTTTTAACTCCATATTGTTGGAGAAGAAAGACATCAGAATATATTCGGAATCATGAGCCTGGGTGGCTCCATCGATTGAGTGTCTGACACTTGATTTTGGCTCAGGTCATGATCTCACGGTTTGTGAGTTCGGGCTCTGTGCTGGGCTCTGTGCTGACAGTGTGGAGCCTGCTTGGGATTCTGTCTGTCTCCCTCTCTCTCTGCCCCTCCCCCACTTTCACACACATTTTCTTACATAAATAAATACACTTAAAAATAAAAGACTATTGCAGAATCATAGGGCACTTCAGCAAAACCTATTCTCACCTTCCTGATTCAAAGCCCTGGTCCCCTATAAAACTTAAGAGTATCATGGTTTTTCTGCCGCATAATTTTTTCTTGCTCATGTTTTCAAGTATCACTTAATATAACACTGCAAAACTAACTGCCACCATCAACAAGATTTGCTTAAACTAACAAGACTCACAAATTTTTTTCTCCTATTTTTATTTAATAAAATGCTCTGAATGCAGATTAACTTTATTCCCCCAGTATTTGTTATTGTTTTACCTACTTGAAAACACAAACGGAAGGTTCTTTGATAAACGACTGTAAAAACTCATGGGGTTTCAGTTTAGTGTTGGCAACTTCCAAATGTTTTCTCATCCAAAACACAATTTTATAATTTTTTTCAACAGTACAGCTTAGAGGAGCTCACTCAATTCCTTCATGGACTCTCTTGCCCTCCATGCTGATGATCTGGTGGCCCTGACCCAACTGGGACTTTGTCCGGTGAGGGTGCTCTGAGCACACGGCCGCAGTAGAGACCTGGGGTGAGAGAAGGTTTGACGAGGAGATAAAAAGGTCTGAGTCCAGAACCTATCCTTGAAAAGACTTCTCCAAGGTTAATAGCACCCAAAGATGTGATAAACGCCAACCAGATGTAGGATGGGGGGTGCGAGGGGGGACTCAGTTCTGCAAACTGGAAGAAGTACAAAGCCCTGCAGTCCGAAATGAGATTTCTTCATTTGTTTCTTTTTAAACAACAGCTTTATTGAGATGTAATTGACACGACATGAAATTCACCCCTTTGAAGTGTACATTTCAGTGGTTTTTCAGGATATTTACAGAGTTGTGTCAACATCACCATTGTGCACTGTTAGAGTTCTTTTGTGTGACCCCAAAAGACACCTGTTACTACCCACTCTTCATCGTCTTTTCCATCCTCTGGAAACCACTCATCTCCTTTCTCTCTATGGATTTGCTTATTTATGGAATTTTCACATAAATGGATCATACAACACGTGGCCTTTTGTAGCTGTCTTCTTTCTAAAAGCATAGTGTTTTTAAGATTCATCTATTTTGTAGCATGTTCAAGGACTTTATTCCATTTTATTGATAATCAATATTCTATTATGTAGATATGTCACATTTTGTACCTATTTATCAGTTGATAATGCAAGTAGGTTGTTTCTTTTTTTTTTTTTTATTACTATGGATAATGTTGCTACAGATATTTGCATACAGGTCTTTGTCAGGACATGCATTTTCAATTTTCTTGAGTATACCTAAGAATGAAATTGCTGAATCATACGGTTTAACATTTCAAAAAACTGTCAGACCCTGTCTACGGAGGCTGAAACATTTTACATTTTCATCAGGAATATATGAGAGTTTCAATTTCTCCATAGCCTCAGCAAATGTTATTGTCACTCTTCTTGATTTTAGCTCATTTAGTGAATGTCAAGCAGGATTGAATTTTATTTTCATTTTAAGTTTCCTGATGACTAATGACCAAGTATCTTTATATGTATTTATTAGCCATTTATATATTTTCTTTGAATAAGTGTCTATTGAATCCTTTGACCATTTTAATTTGATTAACTACCTTTTTATTATTAAGTTGAAAGTGTTCTTTCTAGATTCTGGACACAAATCCTTTATTAGATATATGAATTGAAAATATTTTCTCCCATTCTTTGGGTTGAATTTTCACTTTTTTGGTGGTTTCCTTTGAAGCACAGGCACTTTTTTCCAATTTGTATGGAATCCAATTTATTTACTTTTTCTTAACTGCTGGTGCTTTTCTTGTAATGTCTACATAAGGTCATGAAGATTTACTTCTATATTTCCTTCTAAGAGTTTTATAGCTTTCAGTCTTATGTTTAGGCCTATGATTCATTTTTAATTAACAATCATATGCAGTGTGAGACAGGAGCCCAGTCTCATTCTTTTGTCGTGGATATCCTGCTCTTCCCAGAACCACTTGTTGAAAAGACGATCATTTCCCATTAGACTTGTTTGGGTACTCTTCCTGGAAGTCAATTGACCATCAATGTCATGGCTTATATTTGGACTCTCAATTCCATTTCATCTGGATGTCTATCTTTATGACAATAGTACACTGTCTTGATTACAGTAGCTTTATGGTAAGTTTTGAAATCAGGTATATCTCAAATTTATTCTTCTTTTTAAAGATTGCTTTGGCTATCTTGAGGCTTTTGAATTTCCAGATGAATTTTATTTTATTTTATTTTATTTTTAATTTCCGAGAGAGAGGGTCAGAGAGAGAGGGAGATACAGAATCTGAAGCAGGCTCCAGGCTCTGAGCTAGCTGTCAGCACAGAGCCAGACATGGGGCTCGAACCCACGACCTGTGAGATCATGACCTGAGCCAAAGTCAGACTCTTAACTGACTGAGCCACCCAGGCACGCCACCCATATGAATTTTAGAACCAGTTTGCCAATTTCTGCAAAAACGCTACCTGGTATTTTGATAAGGATTATTTCTGAGTGTTGTGAGCTTAGTTTGCTTTTTATGTTGTTGATGATGTTTGGGTTTCTTAAGGTGGAAACTTATGTTATTGATTAGCCATACTTATTTTTAAATATATGTATTGACAGGTCTAAATTGTCTCTTAAGCATAGCATCCTATACGTTTAGATGCATCCTGTAAGCTTTGGTACAATGTTGTCTTTATTTTCATTCACTTCAAAATACCTGATAATATCCCTTAGGTTTTCTTGTTTGACCCATTGCTTATTTAGAAATATATTGATTAATTTCCACATATTTTTTACTGTCCCAAATATTTTTCTGAAATTGATTTCTAATTTCTTTCCATTTGTGTCAGAGAATGTACTTTGACTTCAGTCCTTTTCAATTTATTGAGGCTTGTTTTTTGGACTAGCATATGGTCTACCTTGAATAATATTCTATGTGTACTTGAGAAGAATGTGCATCTTGTTGGTTTTGAGTGTAGAAGCTCAGTCCTGCCACTTATTATCTCTGTAGTTTTGGAAAACGTATTTAATTATTTGTTAATTGAAGGGGCTCAATTTCTCTTTAGCTATTTTCTCAAATAGTTATGTCAATTTGGAGGAATGATAATCGTGTAGAAAATATTTTATTGCTGATGCTGTTTTTGATGTGCTTCTGGATTTGCTTTGTTTTATCCATTTACTCTTTGAGAATTAAATAACATAATATATGTAATACAGTGAGTGGTCCTAAGCGTATGGTAGACTCAGCATAATTAGTAGCAGTAGTCTACTCCTGTGTAAAATTCACCTTTGAAAAGCTATTTCTCTGTCCCAGCCATCAGGTTCTTTCTTAGAGAAATTCTATGGCGATAAATTGACGTGAGAAGATTTGATGGTTTTCTCTGCCCTTTGAAGAAATGTCTGATTTCCAATAATGGACATAGAAGAAAGAGTTATCTATTTCTTTAGAATATCTTGTTTATTTCTTGAAAAACTCATTGAGAAATTTTTTATGCCTAAAACTTGCTATTTTGAGCGACTTACATTACAAATCCAGAGGAGCTGGGTAATACACAAGCATTCGCCATGATCAACTAAGTTTGAGGACCTACTTGCCCAGGAGAGACAACATGTGATACAAATAAGTCCACAACATTTCATTCCATTCTTCTTGGGCTGAGAATGCCTTCTTCCCTTGTATCACATGGTAAATGGCTATGAAATTTTTAACTCATTTCAACTACTACTTCTTTCATGAAACTTCTCACAATTGAAAATATGAGGCTTCCCTCAAAAAAAGCAGTGCTTACTGAATTAAGTCTCCTTCAAATAAATGTTTTAAGTTTTGTTTTAAGGTATAAGATTGGCTTAATCTATGAAATTGGAATCTGAAAAAAAAAAAGAGACTGTGTTCTGGATCTCTATGAGCATCTATATAGTTTACATAAATTCTTTTAGGCCTCAGTTTTTAAACTCCCAAAAAATGGAGATGATTATCACTTCTCAAATTTCTACCACCATAGTCCAAAGGGCTCTATCATTTAGTGAGCAAAAGAATAGTATTCTCTGATTGTAACTAAAAATGTATATCCTTCTCAGTGAGAACTTCTGCTCTGCCTGAATCCATAGGCTACTATGTCATATTGACCTAACTCCATTCCAAAAAAAAAAAAAAAAAATGTAATTATTACATGTTTGAGTCACATGTTCAGAATAGATTTGATAAGTGATAGGACATAAAATTAACTTGGGATCTGGAGTCAGATGTCTTGTTTTAAATTCTGACTCTGGTTCTGTGACCTTTGGCTTGTCTTTGCATCTCTGTGCCTCAGTTTACTCAGCCTTATTAGCCATATTCTAATTATGCCTGCTTCATAAATTTGGTATGAAGACCCAGTGAGAAAAACAGATAAAGAGCTTATAACAGTGCCAGACCAAAGGAACCATTATTGTCACCATGATCATTTTATAGCCACTTTAAAAAAAAAAAAAAAAAAACAACTATCTTGGGGCACCTGGGTGGCTCAGTCAGGTAAGTGTCCGACTTTGGCTCAGGTCATGATCTCATGGTTCGTGGGTTTGAGCCCTGCGTCAGGCTCTGTGCTGACAGCTGGCTCAGAGCCTGGAGGCTGTTTCAGATTCTGTGTCTCCCTCTCTCTGACCCTCCCCTGCTCGTGCCGTCTTTATCTCTCTCTCAAAAATAAATAAAACGTTAAAAAATTTTTTTAAAACTATCTTAAGTAATATAAATTGCATTTTCCTATTTTTTTGACCTCTGGAAATCTGAAGACCCAGACTAGGTACCTGTAGACCAATCTGACTGTAGAATTTCTAGTAGCTCTCTCGGAGTCTCTGACTGAGTGCAGAACATCTGACCAGTGGATGGGGTCTTGGCTCTGGTGGGAGCTGACAGCATTTAGGCTTGGGTATTTTACTAGAAGTTTTCCAAGATAAGAATATTCAAGTGGTAATCCAGCCCGCCCCCCCCCCCCCACCTCCTAGAAAGACAATTGAGAGTCAAAACCCAAAGTGGAAGGTTTGTGCTCAATAAACAGGTGATAGAGTCAAGATTCAGAGTTGAATAAACAGGAGCATAATCAAATGTTGTTTCTTTATCCCCATCTTTGGTACCATAGCTCTTTGCACACTTGTGACTAAAAAGGCAACTATTTAGAGTGATGTATTGTACACATGTCTCCTGCAGTGCATGTTAAGCCAGGTTAGGACACAAACTCCAACTTTTCTATTCACCTTCATCCATGTGTTCAGGGTCCGGCACCGTCTTTTGTGCCATGTGGATTGACTGAATGGATGAAGCACCGTGAGCCCTTTGGAATTTAGGAGAAATGACATGCGTGTCTATGGTATTTTCATGGTTCGTGCACTTGTTCTGCTACCTAAAGCAACAAGCTTAAGATGGACATCTCTGAGCCACGGCTCAGAGGGGATCAGTGCCAGACAGTAAGATTGCAATAGAAGCAGAGACATTCCATCGTGTTCCACATCAGATTAAGACTAGATTGTACTTTAAGAGCATCATTACATTTCAAATGGGTCTGTTTTGGGAAATGCCCGTCGGAATTTGGAAGCTCAATCCACGTAGCTTTGTGGTGAGAATTAAATTTGACAACGTATATAAAGCATTTACTTGAACACAGAGAGAGCAGCCACTCCTGGGGACTGGGAAGGAGCTACGTGCTTCTTGTATATGTGTTTTCATGCTGTTTCCCATCTCTTTACCTTAGAGCTTAACCCAACAAGCTCAAAATACACATTTGGTAAATGAATGAATTAGTGCAAACATGAATGGATGGATGGTTGGATGGATAAATCGGTGAAAGGAAAACCGCCTGTGATTCTAAGATTATTATCTGCTTTCATGTCATAGCAGGGAGAAAAGGTTTATTCAGGACAAGATTCAGTGAACCTCTTGACTTTGCAAAACCCCTAAGAATGAGCATGTGGTCTTCTCTCTGGCCTCAGTATGCAGGTCTTGTTCTAACTTGGGCAGAGGCCAGGTTACACCTGTCCCCATTTTGCACCCAGCTGGAAACTGCTCTCTCATGATTTCCCTGCTATGAAAAATCTCTTGCTGAAGCTTACAAACCTAGTGTGACCCGGATCAACATGCTCAGACACGTGGAATAGTTCCAGTGATCTCAAAGCCAAGCCACAAATGTCATCATCACCCTGTGCAGGTAGGAAACACAATTTCCATGGAAGCCAGCATGACCTGGACGTTATCAGACCTTGCTTTATCCCCACCTTTGGTATCACAGCTTTCTGCTTGCTGCAAGCAGGTAGACCTGCTTGCAGGTCTACTACTTGTAATCGAACGTTGACTTGCTCCTGTGAAGCTTCTGAGGATCCTTCAAAAATGATTTAGGGCCTCTCTCTACTCCCTGTAAGGGCTTTTCCTAACATTTGCCATGCAGTCAATAAACACTTACTAGCATATGTTGTTTGTTGGGCCTTGTGTTAACATCTTAGTTTAAAAAATTATTTAAAAAGTTAAAACTCTGATTCTCCAATTGGACAACGGTCCTCTTGGATAGAATGAAAACAAGACTTAAAAACAGCACCAATACAGCATGATCATTAATACAAGAGAAGCATCACATGCTATGCGTTAACTATGATGCCAATGTTTATTGCTTATACTAAAAATAGCTGTTATTTGCATAATACATACTCATTTTGAGAAAACATCTCAGTTAGTTTTGCCTGTGGGATTGGCACAATGTAAACGGACTACTATTATCTCCATAGTTTTTTACATGAGAATGTGGTCTCAGAGACGTCTGTGAATTACCCAGAATGGCAATGAGTGAATGACAAATGGGTTCAAAGCCCAGCCTCCCAACACCAAGGGCAGTGCTCTCTCCATGGTTTCTTACTTGCACAGGATGCGCACCAGTTTGAGGTCCCCCTAGAACCTCACGCTGTGCTTTCCAGGTGTGTAATATGTGGATCAATGCTGAGGACTTTGAAATCCCATTAGGCTTGATTTGGAATCCTGCTGGGTCTAACATACCAACTGGACAGACTTGTCTATACGTGACTTGAGCCTCCTGCCCCTTATCTGCAAGATGTAGATAAGAATATATCTTTCTACAATTATGATAAAAAAAAACAGTGATTAAAAGATAAATAAAAAATAAAGTTCAGGGGCACTTGGCTGGCTCAGTCAGTAGAGCATGTGGCTTTTGATCTTACAGTTGTGAGTTTAAGCCCCAGGCTAGGCATAGAGATTACTTTAAAAAAATGAGGTTCAATACCAATAGAAAAAATATATATATATCTCACAGTATTTTGAGGATTAAATGCCAAGGTATATAAATACTTCAGCATACTTCCTGAGCTGATGGAGGGAACTCTACAAATTTGTGCTTCCTTTACTTTCCTTCATATCCTTTCTTTCAAGTTGTGGCAGTGAACTCTAAGCAGTCTCCTTGTTTCTAAGTTCCATGACACTGCTTTTCTACTGTGTCATTTCCACAGGAGAGAATAAGAATGTGTGTCAGTCAATGGGGCGTCTGGGTGGCTTAGTCGGTTGAGCGTCCGACTTTCACTTAGGTCATGATCTCGCGGTTCGTGGGTTCGAGCCCCGCGTCGGGCTCTGTGCTGACTGCCTGCTCAGAGCCTGGAGCCTGTTTCAGTCTGTGACTCCCTCTCTCTCTGACCCTCCCCTGCTCACGCTGTCTCTCTCTCTCTCCTAGAAATAAATAAAACATTAAAAACAAAAACAAACAAACAAACAAACAAAAACCCAAAGAATGTGTGTCAGTCAAGAAGCTCAAGGTCAGAGAGCTGGCGAGTGCCGAAGCTGAAGCCAGGCTCCTTAACTGGGCTCATAGCAGCTGGCTGGCCCCTGTGCATTGACCAAGGCCCAGCAGAGGAATCCATCCATTTTGAAATATGCCTATATCTTTCCCCAGTTTGCTCCACTCTTTACTGAAAAGCTGATGGTTCAGAGGTGATTAAATGATGGATGGCGACAGTGCTTGACTCACGGCCCTTTATATCTCTTCCTATTTCTTTCTCAACTGACAGTCTGGGCAGCTCGATTCTAGGATTGCCAGCGTAGTGACAATTTTTCTTATAAGCTTTTTCTTGAGGACTTCAAACCCTTCTGAGCTGAATGACACGGCTATCTCTTGGAAGCACAGAAATGTGATAGCCCACGTCCATTAATTTCTCCCTTCTGTATGTACAATACTTGCAGGAGAGAGAAAGAGATTAAATCTTTTCCAGAGTTTATTGTTTGTTAGGTACTGGCTCAGCATGGAGACATTGTGTAAAGTTCAGGGACTAACATAAAAATGCTGCACTCAATATACAGTACTCGTGGTCTGCTATCCTGCTATTTCTTCAAACATAATCATCTAATGAGTATATACTAAAGAGTCATCTGGAAGAATATAATCCACGCTGACACCTGCATTTGGTGCTGGTTCAAACACTTGACGTGTTCTCGGGTGATTAATGACAGGTATACGTGAGCATTAGACTCTGCTGAGAAGGATGGCTTCAGCCCCGCCCACACTCAGCATTTCTCTGCTCCTCCCCTCATCGTGTGCTTGGCATTCAGTGACCCGCTCTAGTCCTGACTCGCTGGCATGTCCCTTAGAGCATCGGCATTTCTGTGCTCACACTGTCCACCAAGGAAAGCTAGTAACCAGTCATGCCCAGCACCCATCAAGTGCTGCTTGCTTCACAGAGACAGAAGGGTCAATAAGAAAGTGAGTAGAAAAGACTTTTGAGTGGGGATTCTCTCTCTCTCTCTCTCTCTCCTTCACTGTCAGCTCCTCCTTTTTCTCTACCTTTTCCTCCTCTTCTCCACTTCCTCTGATAGGCTGTGCTGATGGCTGAAAGCAGCAGTGGTGGCAGTAATAAGCTTTACTCTCGGACTGTCCGTGGTTCAAATCTTACTCTATCACTGTTTGGTTATATAAACAAGTGATTTACCTCAACCAGGGTATTTTGATCTGCCAAACAGGAATGATGCATATTTCAAAAGGTTGTTTTGAAGAATAAGTAGAAACATAAATTCTTATTAGTACGGTTTTGGCACATAGCAATATTTCAGTAAAAGGAAGCTGTTGTTACTAATGGCCTCATCATTCTTATCTTCTACTCACGTATTCTCAGGAGAAACATTCTTGCAATTCTGAGTCAAGTCAATATGAAGGATCACTGCAACTCCCTCTGCCAAAGCAATGTTAGGAAACCCATGGACAGGAGATTTGGAGGCTCCATATGGAAATGGAAAAGGATTGAATTTGCATGAGAAAAAAAGCTGAGGAGGGGCACCTGGGTGGCTCAGTAGGTTGTATCCAACTGGCTCAGGAAATGATCTCACAGATCCTGGGTTCAAGCCTGCACCAGGCCCTGTGCTGACAGCTCAGAGCCTGGAGCCTGCTTCAGATTCTGTGCCTCCCTCTCTCTCTGTCCCTCTCCCACTCTCTCTCTCTCTCTCTCTCTCTCTCTCTCTCTCCCTCTCTCTCGCTCAAAACAAATAAACATTAAATATAATTTACAAATATAAAGAAAAAATGTTGGGGAGAAAAATCTGCATGTATGTATCACTCTTAAAGATAAGTGAAGATGTACTAGGGAAGAAAAGAAATCCTACAAAATTAGCTGCAGACTTCAAAAGAGAATGAAGTTGAAGATCTTTGCACTACTTCACATTTCCTACCTTCTTTTTAACTTCTGCAGTTTTAACTCTCAGGAAACAACTCTGTAAATAATACTCATTAAATTCGATGATGCACACGAGAAAACCAAACAATGGAATGACATTCCTACTATCCGGCTATGTTTCTTTTTCTCATAAATTGCATTCATTTAGACTAGAGACTATAAACTATTGCTGGGGAGGATAGCTTGTCCACCTCACTTTTACTCTCTCCAGGCAAGAAACCGAGAGCTTGGGGCTCTGGTTTTGAGTCTCATTCTAGAGCTAACCCTCTGCAGGATGTCAGGTACGTGACTCTGATCATCTGCAAGGCTGTGGATTTCCTTCCAGGTCAGCATCACTGTTCTGCCAACGAATGGACCAACCAAATACACAGAGGCAGAGGCGGTCAATATTTCTTAGAACTGCTGTTATTAGAGTTCTAAGAATGCTGATACATTTATTTTAGTTCTTTTTGTAACTAATTAGTAATTGAATGGAAGCAAAAACCGAGGACATAATTACTGTCTCTAGGCACCTTCCTTTTTCTTGAAGAAGACAAAAAAAAAATAAAAATAATTTCAGATACTGAAATCATCACCATCATCATAACATTAAACCCAAAATGATTTCCATAGGAAACAGTGTGATTCATGAGCACCCAGGGACTTCGGTAGCATGTGAGGCGGAAGCCTCTCTGACAGAGTAAATGGAAACTGAGAAATGTTGGGAAGTGATGTAGGGAAATCTGGCCCATGACCGTTGGGCACAAGAGCCCGAAGACAGAAGCGGTTGTTCTTTTAAAAGAACAAAGTTAAGATCTGTATGGCTGGAGCGGACTATGCAATAGGGAGATTGATGAGACATTTGATCAGAGCCCAGAGAGGGTCGTAAGGAGCATTGGAAACAACCACTGTAAGGAGTTTCAGTGTCACTCTGTTTGTCATGGGAATTTGGAAGAAAAACTTCAGTAGGGGTATGCCCTGATGACCTTGGAATTTAGAAAGTTCATAGTGGTTAAGGAAGATCATGGATTATAGAAGCAACTGGAAATAAGCAATAGAGATGATAGTAGCTAGGTAGCTAATGGTGGCAGGACTCAGGACATAATCTGAAGCTGGTGTTTACAGAATTTTTTGATGTGATGTATCAGTCATAACAAAGGGATGAATCACAGATGGTTTCCAGTCCATTTATGATCCTTCTTTTCCACCATGGTTTTCTTGGCTATTGATGGGATTTTCCACTTGGTTCTGAAGGAGCAAGGCAACCTGAGCTTTGGCTCTTCCCCAGACACCCAAGAAGCATTCATCCAGGGCCACTTGCCATGGTGTTTTTCTTCTCTGGTCCTCACCTGCTATTCCTTTGCGAATTATGCATAACCATCAAAAAAGCAGTGTGGCCTCAATAACCTCCCTTGGTCCTTTCCAGTGGCAAACACTCTGATCTAATGAGAGGTGAATGTTGTGGACTAACGGAGAAGATGGGGGGCATCTCATCTCATCTTGGTAGGTAGCAAAGCCTAAACAATAGACAGGAAATACTTCTGTTCACTGGGCTGTACATCCTGTAATTTTAGGTTAGGGGCAGAAACTGAGGAAAGCACACATCTTTCTATCTTCCTCCAATGTTACAGATTATCTCTACGCAGATATCAAATAAATACACACACGTCTATGTGTACATTTACTATTCTTGTTTCTGCTAATTTCTAATCTGTACCTCTCCTTGTAATACCATATAATTTCATTTTTAACCTGTCATGCATATATTTTATTGAGAAGATAAGAAATACTGAATCAAATCTGCACGGAGATTTCTGTGGGCAGCTTCTTCATATTACCCAACTCTAGGCCCCACGAAGCACCTAAAATGAAGATTAACCTGGTACAAAGCAAACACACAGCAAATAATTATTTGCTTTAATACGTTGTTTAGGGTCTGCTAAAATTATTATCTGCATTAATTAAATATCAACATCCTAGCCAAATTTGGAAGAAAGCACATTTGAAATACATTGCATTTCCTGATTTTCTAATTAAAAATAATTATTCACTCAGTGCAGAGACAGACGAATACAAAATCTAATTTTAATTAAAACCAATGCAAGTGCATGTGTGTAAAAGTGGACTGGCTTTGGAAAGATGACTTTGAATTTTAAATAGAAAAACTAAATGAAATGTGCTGTTACTCATCTGGTAACAAAATACATGTGCTTGCAGTCAGGAAATAAGTTTTTAAAATTACCCTGTTTTATAAATCTCCATGGATATTTTGATTTGTAAGCAGTCTTCCTACAAGGAATAGCTGGTATCTGATATTCTTCCAGATTTTATAATTTCTTTTCTTTACTTGATGTCACTCTGTGTATTACATTATCCGATTTTTATAACAACCTTGTGAGGTAAATCAGAAAGTATCCTTTTCCTTGTTTTATATGAAACTGACTTATCCAAGGTTAACACAGCATGGAAATGGCAGTCAAGACATTAATCTTATAATCCTGGGGGAACACCCCCTAAGTTCCTATACACTTTGTGTGATGTCATAGCAGATTTTTCAAGACATTTAGATAATCTGTGTCACTGTTCCCACTAGAATTTTCTTGGCACGTACGTGCTTGATGTTATGTTTTTGCATTGGAAACCATGGTGACCATAATATATTACTGAGAAATAGCATTTATTTAATTGGATAACTTCTTCCCCCCTCCTAAAATCATGGATTGACTAACTACAATGTTATGAGCACCACAGAATAATCAGAGAGAGCTTCATTTTTCTTTTTTAAAAAAAAAGCAAAGTCAGGGACTTATAAACGAGTGTCGTCAATCTCAGTTGATCAATTGGCTTCTCTTGTTTCACTTGGAGAAATGCTCTCTCTACATTAGTCTCTGCAGAAAAGACTAACAATTTAACATATCAGCAGCTTGATGAGATAAGCCATAACCTTTGAATAATCATCCTGTCACCTGGGTCTTCAATGCTCGAATGCTAGAAATATTAACAAAGATTTAATTTCCACGTTAAAACTCTTGTTTAAATAGTTTAATATTTCATTCTATCAATTTGAAAGGATTAGTATTTACCATGATATGCTTTATCTTGAAATCCAATACACTGTGTTCTGAGGACATTATAATTTAGTTGCATTTGACATGCTTTGAGAAGGGCACTGATTAAATCCCTGATGTCTGGCATTAAACATTAGTATAGTGGCTGATATTTCTGAGAAACAAGCATACCCAGTTATGATTTGTTATTAAGAGAATAGTAATTTACAAATGCATTGCTATTGTCTGGGAAGACACAGAGAAATAGAATAGGGTAAGGCTTCCGCTGAATCATGTGAGCTGTGAAAGCAGATAGCCTTTCAAACCCATCCTTAGAAGATGCTGCTTCTCACTGCTTACGCATCCTGTGGCTGAGGGGATAGGCCGAGCGATGTCAGAGTTGGGTCCTTGTAAGGTCTGCTCCATGGGAACTGGGAAGTCCAATATCTTGGCATCAATCTTTCTTCTTGGTGACAAGCATGTCCTGTGAATACCACCATCATACCTTCCTAGGAAACCTTATGATTAAGTATCTCTTTCTTCCTCGCTCTTCTTGGAGATCCTTTGAACAGGTGAATAATACTTGGAGGATGTGCTTGGAGGACGTTCGCTGAATGAAGGAGCCATTGGAGTGGAATAAAAGTCCATTAAGAATAAGACTATTTTAAATATCTATTCCATTCCCATCATTGGATGGAAATACTAATGTAGGAGTACCTAGCTCAAGCACTTGTTTAGTTACAAGCCCAACAAAACCCACCACAAAGAAAAGTCTCTAATCAGTATCTGAACTACAGAAGGGATGCAAAGTTCTCTTTTTATTTTTCAAAGGACAACAGGAGCTAATGTGGGCTCTGAGTGTCTAGGATAACAGGGGAGAACAGACTCAAGAAGCAGGAAGGAGGAAGGGAAGCCTGTGCTTACAGATACCTTTGCCAAGCTGCAGTGAAGAACTGAAGTATCTGGAGGCAGGTCTCCACTGAGCCACAGAAAGTTGTTGCAAAAACTACTCTGAATCAAAAACCTTTGATTCTAAAATGCAATCAATAGAGGCGCCTGGGTGGCCCTGTTGGTCAAGTGTCCGACTTCGGCTCAGGTCATGGTCTCATAGTTTGTGGTTTCGAGCCCCACGTTGGGCTCTGTGCTGACAGCTAGCTCAGAGCCTGGAGCCTGCTTCGGATTCTGTATCTCCCTCTCTCTCTCAACCCTCCCCTACTCTCTCTCTCTCTCTCAGAAATGAATAAAACATTAAAAAATTTAAAAAACAATAAATAATAAAATGTAATCAATAATCTTGGCAAAATCACTGAATCTCTCTAGAACTCAGTTTTTGGTTTTTATTGTTTTCATCTGCTGAAAGAAGAAAGGATTGGATTAAAATCTACCCTTGAACAGCATGAGGGTTTGGGGCATTGTCCCCCTCACCACTGAAAACCCACATATAACTTTTGACTCTCCCAAACCTTGTCTAATAGCCTACTGCTGACCAGAAGCCTTATCAATACTGCATTCAGTCAATTAACACACATTCTGTATGTTGTACATATTATATACTGTATTCTTAACAATAAAGTAATCTATAAAGTGTTAGAAAAATTATAAAGATAAGGAAATACATTTGCATGTCTGAACTGTACTTACTGGGAAAAAAATCCATGTATAAGTGGAATGATGCGGTTCAAACCTGTGTTGTTGAAGGCCAATTGTTTTTTTAACCTTTTTCTAGTTTAAATCTCCAATTCACTTTATTTTGATTGAATTCAGCAATTCCTGGTATGATTCTTTTTCATCTACCTCAGGTGACAATAGAAAATGTGCCTTAAAGTGCATTAGAAAGACACAGTATCAGCTGGAGATAAAGGACATGCAATTAATTAGCATCATGCAATGTGAGGACCTGCAATGTGCCCTAGAAACACTGAGCCTGCAGCTCTTCCTTACACCCAAGTAGCTCCTTGTAGAAGGCACCTTGGCAAGGCTGCCCAGAGATAATGATGGCAGATACTGAGGCTGATTGCTGACCCTGGGGACATCATGGGAAATGTACAGTGGTTCAACGTACAAGCATTTTTTATCCTCAATAATGGGTTATATGTTGGGGTGCCTGGGGGACTCAATCAGTTGAGTGTCTAACTTCGGCTCAGGTCATGATCTCAAGGCTCATAGGATCGAGCCCCACATTGGGCTCTGTGCTGACAGCTCAGAGCCTGGAGCCTGCTTCAGATTCT